>NC_081198.1:623002-758002 GCF_902713425.1 Acipenser ruthenus | reverse complement strand
CTCGGATAATGGATAAATAATAGCTAAGAATCAGGCTGTTAGGCTCAATGCTCTCCCGTTCAGTCTCTCTTTCTGTCTGTTTTGTGTTTGAAAGCACCTCTGGTGTTGTTAGCCCAGCCCAACAACGTGCCAGGGATCCCAAACACGCTTTCATTGGAATCGTCTCACCTGATGGGGAGAGGCAACTGAAGAAGCAAACTGTTCGTCTGTTAACATATAAAGGATGTGCACACTGCATACAAGCATGCACACACACATATATACATTAATACAAATCTATATTACACAGACACACATAAACATATTTGACATATAAACAAATGCATGCATGGTAAATGATAATTGAATCACAAATCACAAGAGTTTTTGTGGTTCCAAATCCGTTAATTATAATTTATATTGATGTTATAAATATAGTTATATTTTTTTTAAATAAAGTTCTGTTTCTACTGAACCCCGACATGAACAGTTTCCTGAATGAAATGAAAGTCGCGCGGTGTGTCTTTTTGAAACATGTATTCGATTAGCAGTGAAACTGCACGCAAGTGGAATTAAATATGCTCCTGCAGAACGTAAATTTCACTTTTATGTGGCGATACGTTCTGCTAATTGTTTCCCTGCACCTTGATCCCATAATTAGGACCTTGCTAATTATCTAATTAACCGGCAGCAGAAGGGCAGGTTGACGGCAACATTTGAGCCATCTTTCACAGCCTCATTATCCTTGTGAAAGTCACGCAGGCTGCAGGGCTGCGGGAGTCAGGGAGACAGGATCGGAATGCATCGCCCCTTCAGCATTCGTCAAGCTGCCCATTACAATGGGGAGTCTGCCACGTCAGAAATGCCCCTCTGACAGGCAAGTTTGTATTGGAATGGAAAACCCAAAGCAAAAAAAAAGAGAGAAAGCTGGAGGAAGATTGGAAGTGGTCATTTATAGGCGTTGGGTGGATGTGATTTGCACTAGTGGTCCTTTCTCAAAGCAGGACGTGTGTCAGTGCTTTAGCATGGAGAGAAGAGGAGAGGGGAGAGAGGAGAGGAGAGGGAGAGGAGAGGAGGAGAGAGGGAGAGGAGAGGAGAGAGAAGAGAGGAGGAGAGGAGAGAGGGAGAGGAGGGAAGAGGGAGAGGAGAGAGGATGAGAGGAGGAGAGGGAGAGGAGAGGAGAGAGAAGAGGAGAGGATAAGAAAGGAGAGGAGAGGGGCAAGAGAGGAGAGGAGAGGAGAGGAGAGGGAGAGGAGAGGATAAGAAAGGAGAGGAGAGGAGAGGGGAAAGAGGACAGAGAGGAAGAGGATAAGAAAGGAGAGGAGAGGGGAAAGAGGACAGAGAGGAAGAGGAGAGGAGAAGGAGAGGGAAAAGAGAGGGGAGGAGAGGGGAAACAGCAGCACTCGGGACACTCAAAGACACACAGTCCCATCACTCGGGACACTCAGAGACACACAGTCCCATCACTCGGGACACTCAGAGACACACAGTCCCATCACTCGGGACACTCAGACACAGTCCCATCACTCGGGACACTCAGAGACACACAGTCCCATCACTCGGGACACTCAGAGACACACAGTCCCATCACTCGGGACACTCAGAGACACACAGTCCCATCACTTGGGACACTCAGAGACACACAGTCCCATCACTCGGGACACTCAGACACAGTCCCATCACTCGGGACACTCAGAGACACACAGTCCCATCACTCTGGACCAGGCAGAGCCCCTGCATACTGAGGCTGGAATCGAAACTGACAGGGACAGCAGACCTTAGTGCTGCCCCGACCATCTCAGTGAATTTGCAATCCTGCCGTTAATTGCTCATCCAATTGTGGTCCTTTCAGGTGGCCAGGAACGTCCCATATTGTTGTCACACTTCATGAATGTCCTCACCAGTAATTACTTTGTGTTGTGGCAGAATGGTCTTTTATACAGCCTGCTTTGAACATCGACGTGAAGCAAAGAGGGACGGGTGTTTTATGAAGCAAAGGGGGAGCGCTTCATTACGTAATGTTACAATAATTGGAAATTGAAAGCATTTACCCTTCTGCATTCGACGCATGCTCCTGAGGGCTGCATGTAGACACACTCGAAACAGCTGTTCCACTTTTGGGTTACAGAATCCTGGAATTATCTTACAGAATTATCCTGCAGGATTTTAGCTGCATCCAAAATACTGCAGTATTAGCGATGGCACTGTAGCTCTTACTGTCCTGGTTGCCAAGACTGAATTTAAATTTATTTATGTATGTTTATTTATTAAGGAAAGGAGATCAGTGATAATCGTGCAAAAAAAAAAATCCTATAACTGGGCATGGTGTTACTCCGATCAAAACCATTTTCTCCACAGCAGTGCTACTGTCCCTGCAATGATGAATGGGTTGACACAGCCACCCCCCCCCCCCCCACAGCAATACTGACACATTTACACATATAATGTGGAGTACGTGTGGAGTGGCAGTTTGGCTTTATCACCGCGATATCATTGATCCATTCAAAACCCTTAACCCATTCAGTGCCAGTGCCCTCATTTCAGGACAGGCTGCTTCGTAACTGTTCTGGAGCATCTTTAGCTGGCACCTACCTGGTATTTTCTCTTAGACTATATTGTTATGATAACTTGCTCTGTTTTTGTCAAGTCTAAATGTTAATGTATCCAATTAGATAAATCCAGCTTGTGTTGTGATTGTCTTTCAAAGAGAAGATGAAGCCGGTACTGAGCGGGTTTTCCTTCAATTCAAACAGTAGCTGTGTAATACGCTGCCACACAACATTGCAGCTCTTCTGAGCTTGGGTATTTGCTGAGAGTTGCAAGATTAGAGGGACGGCTCCTATTATCTCTCATTCTGGGCCCACTGATGCGTCTGCTGTGACGGTATCAAATGTGTCTAATTGGCATGAAAAGGCTGTTAACAGTGAGCTTGTGGGTTTCCATTGTCTCCTGGACATCTTGTTTACTTTGGTACGAGAGACGCAGGGCAGCTGGATGGGCAATTCTCTAAACAATGTGTGCCACCAAAATACACAACACTGTGTAAGAAACATGGGCAGCAGTGTGGAGTAGTGGTTAGAGCTCTGGACTCTTGACCGGAGGGTTGTGGGTTCAATCCCCAGTGGGGGACACTGCTGTTGTACCCTTGAGCAAGGTACTTTACCTAGATTGCTCCAGTAAAAACCCAACTGTAAAAATGGGTAATTGTATGTAAAATAATGTGATATCTGTATAATGTGAAATAATGTATAATGTGATATCTTGTAACAATTGTAAGTCGCCCTGGATAAGGGCGTCTGCTAAGAAATAAATAATAATAATAATAATAATAATAATAATAAGAAGAAGAAGAAGAAGAAGAAGAAGAAGAAGAAGAAGAAGAAGAAGAAGAAGAAGAAGAAGAAGAAGAAGAAGAAACTGGGCTTTTACAAACCATGTGTCCCACTATCAGTATCGTCAGTATCTGGAGTAAATGTGTAAGACAGAAATGACATTACAAAATAACAATAGCAACAAAAGGATAAAAGTTCTACCAGAAAATGGTAATAATGAGACTGACACTTCAGGCTGGTTTCACAGCACTAACCTCGGACTACCTAATGTTACCTTAGGTAAAGTAATCCAAGACTAGGACTAACCAGGGTCTGTTAAACCAGCCGTTTGCTTTCCCAGATAGCTTCCCATTTCTATCAATGGAAGATTTCCAGAATGAGATTGTAAAGCAAGAGGTGCTTTTTTCTTCCTTCCTAAAGTGTTATGAAGTGCAGCTGTGTTAAGTTCATCCATTTACTCCTTAACGATCACTAGAATGGAGGGCTCTCTAGCAGAGGAAGGCATGTATTTATTTGTGAGCTGCTGTTTCCTGGGATTGAAGGCTTCCCGGAGCCCGCTGGAAGATTAACACTGGAAGTCATTACGATGTGTAAATAAAGACGGATGGCTCACAATATGAATATGAATGTGTATCCCATTACATCCCTGCTGTAACTGTGTCTGCAAAGCAGCTCCCTGGTGTGCCAGTACAGTCACATTCATATTACTGTTAATCAGCCTTTAACAAATTGTTTCATTTCCCAGTGGTGGGAGTTTACATGTATTCTTCTGGTGGGGTCCTGCTTCCACAACACTTCCACGCATCTCCAGGGACGCTGCTGCTCCGGTGGTGTGGCACGGTGGATCGGTGTGGCATCCCAGCTGTCTGCTCCGGGGGTCCCAGACGCACGTCATGAGGAGTGCTTTAGAGCATGCATGTTATATTATACAAGTGAGCTTCATGAGGAGTGCTTTAGAGCATGCGTGGTATATTATACAAGTGAGCTTCATGAGGAGTGCTTTAGAGCATGCGTGGTATATTATACAAGTGAGCTTCATGAGGAGTGCTTTAGAGCATGCGTGGTATATTATACAAGTGAGCTTCATGAGGAGTGCTTTAGAGCATGCATGGTATATTATACAAGTGAGCTTCATGAGGAGTGCTTTAGAGCATGCGTGGTATATTATACAAGTGAGCTTCATGAGGAGTGCTTTAGAGCATGCGTGGTATATTATACAAGTGAGCTTCATGAGGAGTGCTTTAGAGCATGCATGGTATATTATACAAGTGAGCTTCATGAGGAGTGCTTTAGAGCATGCGTGGTATATTATACAAGTGAGCTTCATGAGGAGTGCTTTAGAGCATGCATGGTATATTATACAAGTGAGCTTCATGAGGAGTGCTTTAGAGCATGCGTGGTATATTATACAAGTGAGCTTCATGAGGAGTGCTTTAGAGCATGCGTGGTATATTATACAAGTGAGCTTCATGAGGAGTGCTTTAGAGCATACATGGTATATTATACAAGTGAGCTTCATGAGGAGTGCTTTAGAGCATACATGGTATATTATACAAGTGAGCTTCATGAGGAGTGCTTTAGAGCATACATGGTATATTATACAAGTGAGCTTCATGAGGAGTCCTTTACAGTTCTTTTAAAATAATAATTAGAACTATTGTGAAGAACATTTTTAAAATAACTATATTTCAGACAAGCAATAAAAACAAGAAATTCAAATTGGCTCATTAAGCAACACTAGTTCTTAATGGTCCTCTGCACTGTTTAAATGATAATCTCATTAAAAGAAGCTCAGTTATTAAAATATACTATTCTTTTAACATTTACCTTACAGATAATATAGAATAAATAACATAACTCTGCTAAAATGAACTGTTTTGAAACAGGCTAGGGTGCTACAGACAAATACAAATGAAAAGAGAGCATTTGTATTCTCCGGTCAGTACCGTACAGATCTGTAACAGATAGCTTTCAGTGTCTCTCTATTGACTGCCGTAAGAATAATATGTAATGCTTATTGTTAGTGTGAGGGAGGGCTGTGTGCTATTGAGTCATTCCAGGGCTCTGTTCACCAAGCCCTTAATCAAAGGTAAAGTGAAATACTAACATGTCACTTGACATGACCTTTCATCCCCTTTATGAATCATTTGTTTCCTGAACAGGGTGACCATCTTTTATCAGCCGCATAATAGATATTCTGAAGCGGCGGATCGATGAGGAACAAGTTCAGTGTTTGTGGCTAATGCTTTCCAAAGGGGGGTTCTGACATTGACCCCTGACATCGCTGGACAACAAATCTATACAGGAGAAACACAACCCAAAATACAGAACGATGCAACTGACGACTAGTTTGAAAGTTTTCAAAAACGCTGCAAATGTAGAGACAATGCCAGCTCATTTTTATAGATCTGACTTTTTTTTCAACCAAAACAAAATCGTATTTAAAATTTTGGAACCAAGGAGAAAAGGCTCTGAAAACCATGTAATGACAAATATGAAATCAATACAGTGACCTTCGTTTGCCCAAAGCATAACTGTGATGTAGTGCATGGTCATCCCATTCAAAATAATAAGAGAGACTGGAAAGCAATGCAAGAGGCCATGCCCTTTTGAACTGACCTCTGATCAGCGAATGTGTAAATAGTTAAGAGTCAAGTGATAATAAGAAACTGCTGCTTGATTGGTTAGCAGGCAGGCTTGGGGCTGTCAGCAATAACAGCATGGCTCAAGAGATTCCTCAGACATTGACACTGCATTAGAGTAGACTGGGTCAATTCTATATACTGTACATTCTGCAGGAATGCACACTGATTAAACCACCAAGATAAAACACATACATACATTTTATATGTATTTATCCAGAAAGCAAAAATAAAATCTTACGTACAACTTCTATTTTACACTGATATCTTTGGTTGGTAAAATTACATGTGTCCGTTTGATAGACCCAGCCTGTGGTCATGCTTGTTAAGAGGACAGATTGTTTGAAATCAAGTGGTAGTTTTGAAACCAGTCGCTTTAAACTTCCACATTTACTCTCTGCATTAAGACAATTCTAAAGGTACCATCGAAAGCCTTCGATTTCACATGAGCTTCACCGGCACCCTTGTTAGGCTATTTGTTTTGCTCTGAATTGTCTCTGAAACAATGTGTTTATTGTGGGATGTTTAAACCTTAAAACAACATGCTGAATGCTGCTCTGCAGCTGAACAATGGCAGTGCAGACTCTGAGCTAAGACTGCAGGAGAGGCTGAATGGAGCCCCTGCTGGCAAGGCTATTGAGGCTGCATTAAAGGCTGACTGCTCTTTTGCGGAGATGGATCACGGCAGGGCCCAGACTGCTTCTCAACACAGAGCCCCAGCCCCCTGCTGTCCACAGCGCTTCAATTCAATCCAGGAGCACAGAGGAGACTTAATCACAGCACTGCTCAGAGACCCAGTTTACCAAGTTTAGCCATTAGAAGTTTCCTCACTTAATGTTTATTAACTTGCATTCTTTTTACAGCTTTCCAAGAAGAAGAAGAAGAAGAAGAAGAAGAAGAAGGACTCAGCAGAAGAAGGACTCAGTAGAAGAAGGACTCAGTAGAAGAAGAAAAAGAAGAAGGACTTAGTAGAAGAAGGACTCAGTAGAAGAAGAAGGACTCAGTAGAAGAAGAAGGACTCAGTAGAAGAAGGACTCAGTAGAAGAAGAAGGACTCAGTAGAAGAAGAAGGACTCAGTAGAAGGACTCAGTAGAAGAAGAAGGACTCAGTAGAAGAAGGACTCAGTAGAAGAAGGACTCAGTAGAAGAAGGACTTAGTAGAAGAAGAAGGACTCAGTAGAAGAAGAAGGACTCAGTAGAAGATGGACTCAGTAGAAGAAGAAGGACTCAGTAGAAGAAGGACTTAGTAGAAGAAGAAGGACTCAGTAGAAGAAGAAGGACTCAGTAGAAGAAGGACTCAGTAGAAGAAGGACTTAGTAGAAGAAGAAGGACTCAGTAGAAGAAGAAGGACTCAGTAGAAGAAGGACTCAGTAGAAGAAGGACTCAGTAGAAGAAGAAGGACTCAGTAGAAGAAGAAGGACTCAGTAGAAGATGGACTCAGTAGAAGAAGAAGGACTCAGTAGAAGAAGAAGGACTCAGTAGAAGAAGGACTTAGTAGAAGAAGAAGGACTCAGTAGAAGAAGAAGGACTCAGTAGAAGATGGACTCAGTAGAAGAAGAAGGACTCAGTAGAAGAAGAAGGACTCAGTAGAAGATGGACTCAGTAGAAGAAGAAGGACTCAGTAGAAGAAGAAGGACTCAGTAGAAGATGGACTCAGTAGAAGAAGAAGGACTCAGTAGAAGAAGAAGGACTCAGTAGAAGAAGGACTCAGTAGAAGAAGAAGGACTCAGTAGAAGAAGGACTCAGTAGAAGAAGGACTCAGTAGAAGAAGTTCCTTGGAGCACATTTCCCTTCACTGTGACTATAAAAGAACTGCTTGATACTTAGAACAGATAAGAACTTCAAACACAGCAACACAGACTCTGTGTCTTCAGTCGCACCAGTACATAAGTTTGGTCTCTTGAAAATATCATTACAGGAAACAAAAGTAAAGGAATGTCAGGACTTACCAAGAGCTTTGAAATACTGAATTCACCTAAAGGACGAGTTTCTGAAGTACAAGCCATACAACACATTTCAACTTTTTATAATGCTGCATACCTTATAATATCTATTGTTTCGTCTCCATCTATCTAGACCTATCTTATATGTGTATCAGTCTAGATCTACAGCTAGATATATAGATAGGTAGGCATACTAGTAGTAGTATACTGTATAGTTTTTAATATACAAATTGAAAAATCTTATTGTTATATCTGGAAATATGTATGTAATGTACAGTATGTATGCATCTATCTATCTATCTATCTATCTGTGTATCTATCAATATACAGCAAGTATATATCAGATAGATAGATAGATAGATAGATAGATAGATAGATAGATAGATAGATAGATATGTCCATGAAATCTAATAGCTCTCTAATAGGTTTTTACTAAATACTGTATTTTATAGCAAGGATGACTAGTTCCCAAAGTAAATTATTCCTGCAGTATCAAGCCCATTTCTGTGGATCAGATCACTCAGGTTTTGAGCGGTTTGTAATGGACTTTTCCCCTTCATTAACTGAGTTATAATGCTTGCATTTTATGCTTTGTAGTTTTAAATTGAATAATACATCTCTGGTGTTAAAGTAATGTTAATATTTTGAAATCAATATTAGTCAGATTTTATGTACACTGTTGTATTTGTTGATAGCCGGAATGCACAAATAAACTTGAGATTTATTGCCCCAACGTTTCTTTTTATACTATGGCAGACCATAAAAAAACTAGAATTAAAAATGTAATTTGCACTGCTAATCAGTAGAGTGGAACATACAGTAACATTGCACACATTTCCAACGGCAATAAGGACCATGTTGAACACTGAAGTGAGTCTCCACAGCCTTGCAGGAATGTAGGTAATACTTTCCATGAAGGGTCTCTAATTGCTGTGTTTACATGACAGCCACATATTAAATACATGTGTACTGCAACATCATTACAATGTCATCATGCATCGTTACAATGCACTTCATGTGGAAACCTTTTTGCATCGTATAACCCTAACCTCATACAATTGTGTACTTACAAAAGATTTCCACATGAAGTGCACTGTAACTATGCATAATAACATTGTAATGATGTTGCAGTACACATGTGTTTACTAAGTAATTACTATGTAAATACACAGCAATTGGAGACACAGTGTAAAGTCGTATTGGAATTTATATCCTCTATTTGGCAGTAAATCATTCAGATCTGTTTACTCCATTTGTGATCGACCCTTTCGTTTTGATTTTACAATAGCAGGGGTTTAACGTGGAGTCACCCAGGGCTACATAGAGGGGACTGTCCCTCTCCTGTGCTTAGGTTTGATCAATACGTATTGATCATCGAAACATGACTCATCTTCACTCAGCGATTCCTTTTAAACACCGGGTTACTTTTTCTTGTCTTCGTGTCATGTGTTTGCTGTGTCTCATTTTAACCCATGAAGCAGGGTAAGAGCGAGGAGCCTTCATTTCACAGGCATGATTACAGTGTCTGTGTATCCACACGGTATCTCACTTTGTATATTTATTCAGGTTTTATTCTAAATAAAAGTAAAAGACATGCCAGACCAGGGACTTTGAAATGCTTCATTCCCCTAAATGAGGAACGAGAGAGACACAGAGGTGTGCTGTTACAGTGCGGGTATCCTCTGAGAAACACAGAGGTGTGCTGTTACAGTGCGGGTATCCTCTGAGAAACACAGAGGTGTGCTGTTACAGTGCGGGTATCCTCTGAGAAACACAGAGGTGTGCTATTACAGTGTGGGTATCCTCTTAGAAACGAGATATACTTTTAGATTATACAAACTAAACACATTTTCTTTACAAAACCTAACCACCTATACATCATTTACCAGGGCAGCCCTCAGCCCTGCCACAAGGGGCTTATAAAGCCCAGTCCACCTGATGCATTCAAATATTGGGACTATTTAAAGTTGCTGTGTCAGAGTTGGTGGTTACTGTGATGAGATGCTGGTTATTGTGTATGAAAACACCACAGTGTCTGCAGCATATATTTCAGCAGCTGCACCTCCCGCCAGCGAGCTGCCACGGAAAACATTCCCAGTAACCTCCAGTCTACAGAAGCACTTCTTTCACTTTTCATCTCCCACATTCCCAGTAACCTCCAGTCTACAGAAGCTCTTCTTTCACCTTTCATCTCCCGCATTCCCAGTAACCTCCAGTCTACAGAAGCTCTTCTTTCACCTTTCATCTCCCGCATTCCCAGTAACCTCCAGTCTACAGAAGCACTTCTTTCACTTTTCATCTCCCACATTCCCAGTAACCTCCAGTCTACAGAAGCTCTTCTTTCACCTTTCATCTCCCACATTCCCAGTAACCTCCAGTCTACAGAAGCACTTCTTTCACTTTTCATCTCCCGCATTCCCAGTAACCTCCAGTCTACAGAAGCACTTCTTTCACTTTTCATCTCCTGCATTCCCAGTAACCTCCAGTCTACAGAAGCTCTTCTTTCACTTTTCATCTCCCTTATTCCCAGTAACCTCCAGTCTACAGAAGCTCTTCTTTCACTTTTCATCTCCCGCATTCCCAGTAACCTCCAGTCCACAGAAGCTCTTCTTTCACTTTTCATCTCCCTTATTCCCAGTAACCTCCAGTCTACAGAAGCTCTTCTTTCACTTTTCATCTCCCACATTCCCAGTAACCTCCAGTCTACAGAAGCTCTTCTTTCACTTTTCATCTCCCGCATTCCCAGTAACCTCCAGTCTACAGAAGCTCTTCTTTCACTTTTCATCTCCCACATTCCCAGTAACCTCCAGTCTACAGAAGCACTTCTTTCACTTTTCATCTCCCACATTCCCAGTAACCTCCAGTCTACAGAAGCACTTCTTTCACTTTTCATCTCCTGCATTCCCAGTAACCTCCAGTCTACAGAAGCTCTTCTTTCACTTTTCATCTCCCACATTCCCAGTAACCTCCAGTCTACAGAAGCTCTTCTTTCACTTTTCATCTCCCACATTCCCAGTAACCTCCAGTCTACAGAAGCACTTCTTTCACTTTTCATCTCCCGCATTCCCAGTAACCTCCAGTCCACAGAAGCTCTTCTTTCACTTTTCATCTCCCACATTCCCAGTAACCTCCAGTCTACAGAAGCTCTTCTTTCACTTTTCATCTCCCACATTCCCAGTAACCTCCAGTCTACAGAAGCTCTTCTTTCACTTTTCATCTCCCACATTCCCAGTAACCTCCAGTCTACAGAAGCACTTCTTTCACTTTTCATCTCCCGCATTCCCAGTAACCTCCAGTCTACAGAAGCACTTCTTTCACTTTTCATCTCCCACATTCCTGTATTCAACAACTAATAGTCAATGATGAAGAATGTCACAGAAAGATGACCTTTGGCTCTGACAGCTTTGAGAGTAAAGTAATATTAGTACAGTGTACTCACAGCTGTTCCTTAGGTCTGAAAGGAGCTCAGAGGGAGGATGCAGTGAGATTCTCATTGAGGGAGAGGGGCTGTCAGGGTAATCGTCCTGTGAGATTGGCTGTCTAATCTCCAGTAGCTTTTAGAAGGTGTACAATGGCTCGCGGTATCATAAATAAATTGGATTTGCAGGCTGAACAGGAATCGCAAGATTATATAGAAAGCAATAAAACCATTTCCAATCACACAGGACGGGAGGACAGGTGTACTTGTCAGACCCAAGGTTCAGGAAATACTTCCTGAAACAAGAGCACAATGATTTTACACAGGAATGCCCCTCAGCATTATCTGAACACGACAATAACACGCTTACTGTGTGTGTCTTCCTGTTTACTGAATTACATTAAAACAATAGGGCTGGTTTCACTTCAAATAGTTTTGTATTTATTTGTAATAGTGTTTACAATATTTCTCAGTGGTTCCAACTGCTGTGTCTCCAATACTGAGTTGTATTCATTCGTGTTTCTAACTGGCTTCCATCCTAATTCACTGAGCGGTTCCAACAGCTGTGTCTCCATTATAGAGTAACCAAATCATATGCAACTAATTATTTATATATATATATATATATATATATATATATATATATATATATATATATATATATATATATATATATATATATATAACATTATTTCTCTATTGCAGCACCTCTGCAAGGCTATAAGAATGTGCTCTAAGGGTACTAAGAGCAGGGGAATCACTCATACTGGTACATGTCCAGATTCTTGTGATTCTTGAACCCCGGCCCCTGTCTCTCTCCTGAGCTGCTATGTGCTGCTATGTGCTTCCCCAGCTGTGTGTCCTGTGTGGTACGGAGGCAGTGATCAAAGGCATCTGCACCCTAGCCCTCGGAATAACCCAGCTGTGACAAACACTTCCCCTGCCTGTCCTCTCATCAGCCCTCTCGAGCCCGGCTGTGAATTTCTTCAGCAAACACGTCGATTGGATGGGCAAATGTTTGCCCAGCTTCGGTCAAAATTTTTGGAGTAAATGTTTACCCAGCAGATGTTTCTTTTAAGTAAATGTGAACCTGACACTGTTTTCATTTAAAGGAGTATATTATTGTGGAGTAAAGCGCTGGTTTGTCCAATTTAAAAAAAAAAAGAGACTCCTTGTGAACACGCAGATGGGGGGGGGCATTTACCCCAACACATTTTTTTTCATCTCTAAAATACATATTTTAATCAAACCTATAAGGCTCTTTTGCAATGATAACACAACAAGCACTGGTGCAAGAGTAACCATAAATTGTTTTTATTACAAAAATATATTTTTTGACATTGCCAGCTATATAGCCTGCTGCTGGGTGCTTCAGCATTTACAATACCAGAACGCCCCCTCCCACACACAAACCAACTTTCCAATTCAGTTTTCTTTTTCTTGTGGGGACACGGGGACACGGGAACACGGGACAGAGTGCTACACAAGCACGCTTCCTGAATTATGATCCATCCCTGTGCGCCCCCCCCCCCCCCATGTCTCAAGGTACTCTTGTACTGTCTCCCGTCTCCTCTCCTTCCTTCTCTTTCAGTGTGACACGCCATGGAAGCCTCTCTCATACACATCATGGAAGCCTCTCTCATACACATCATGGAAGCCTCTCTCATAGACATCATGGAAGCCTCTCTCATACACATCATGGAAGCCTCTCTCATACACATCATGGAAGCCTCTCTCATACACATCATGGAAGCCTCTCTCATACACATCATGGAAGCCTCTCTCATACACATCATGGAAGCCTCTCTCATACACATCATGGAAGCCTCTCTCATACACATTATGGAAGCCTCTCTCATACACATCATGAAAGCCTCTCTCATACACATCATGGAAGCCTCTCTCATACACATCATGGAAGCCTCTCTTATACACATCATGGAAGCCTCTCTCATACACATCATGGAAGCCTCTCTCATACACATCATGGAAGCCTCTCTCATACACATCATGGAAGCCTCTCTCATACACCTCATGGAAGCCTCTCTCATACACATCATGGAAGCCTCTCTCATACACATCATGGAAGCCTCTCTCATACACCTCATGGAAGCCTCTCTCATACACATCTGTCTCCTTGTTAAAAATTCACAATGGGGGTTTTCTCACAACAAATCATTTCTTTTAGTCTACCTTTAATCTGGTGCTGCCTGACAAGCACCATTCTTTCCAGCGAAGGGTAAGAGCACTTAATGGAAGGTCAATAAGCCCGTGCACAGAGCGGCTGACTGTGGTGATCAGTCACTCGCAGCACGGCCGGCATGCTGGTCATACCACTGGATCTATCTCAAGGTAAATGGAGATGCTGAGCCCTGGGTCCCAGGGCTTTGATTAAGGCTCCCTTTTTGTTGTGTTGATAGATGTTGCTTGTGTTTATCTATTTGAAATGCCACTAAATCTGTGAATACAATGGAGAAAAGAGAGTACTTTGCACTGAAACACATAAGTGATTTATGCCATACTAAAGCAGAGCAATAAAGAGACAGGGAGACTGGGGGAGTGCTATTTTCATGGGAGAAACACTCCAGTAAATAGCACTTGAGAAGATAGGCACGGTTTCAAAATAATAATAATAATAATTAAATAGCACGTGTTTAAAATACATAATGTAAATGTTTACAAGACCACACTGCATGGCGGATATCGTGGTTTTGTGGGCTGTACAAAGACAAACAACATCTTTCACAACGTTTTTCAAATTGACAGTCAATGTCAAACGATCTGAGTGATATACATTTAGTGTCATCTGCTCCCTCACGGTATTTGTAATATTGCAGGCTTAGAAACACACATGTATACTAATGGATAGAGCACTGACACACATGTATACTAATGAATACAGCTCTGAAGGCATTTGGGACTATAATTAAAGTGTTACAGTGATCCACTTCTCAACATTCTCTCAGGTGCGTTCCATCCACTTCTCAACATTCTCTCAGGTGCGTTCCAGCCACTTCTCAACATTCTCTCAGGTGCGTTCCAGCCACTTCTCAACATTCACTCAGGTGCGTTACAGCCACTTCTCAACATTCACTCAGGTGCGTTCCATCCACTTCTCAACATTCTCTCAGGTGCGTTCCATCCACTTCTCAACATTCACTCAGGTGCGTTCCATCCACTTCTCAACATTCACTCAGGTGCGTTCCATCCACTTCTCAACATTCACTCAGGTGCGTTCCATCCACTTCTCAACATTCACTCAGGTGCGTTCCATCCACTTCTCAACATTCACTCAGGTGCGTTCCATCCACTTCTCAACATTCACTCAGGTGCGTTCCATCCACTTCTCAACATTCACTCAGGTGCGTTCCATCCACTTCTCAACATTCACTCAGGTGCGTTCCATCCACTTCTCAACATTCACTCAGGTGCGTTCCATCCACTTCTCAACATTCACTCAGGTGCGTTCCATCCACTTCTCAACATTCACTCAGGTGCGTTCCATCCACTTCTCAACATTCTCTCAGGTGCGTTCCATCCACTTCTCAACATTCACTCAGGTGCGTTCCATCCACTTCTCAACATTCTCTCAGGTGCGTTCCATCCACTTCTCAACATTCTCTCAGGTGCATTCGCCAGGAGAACAGAAGGCGCCCTCCTGCAGCAATGCTGCTTTTCTGTTCCCACAGCACACTGCTCATTTCTATCAGAGCACCTGCAGTGTTGCAGGGGGGAGCATGGATTGGATACACTGCCATGTTTAGAAGACGAATGCTCCAGAATGATTCCCTGGTTTAATTAACTCTGATGTGAGAATAAAAATCAACACAGTCGGGAATATGTTGAAAAACAATTGCTGCAGTGTGGGCAACATGGGATACAGCAAAGGTAGAGTTGTGTGTTTCTGTAAACACTGCAGGGGTTCTGGAACACTTTCAAATGCATGGACAGTACAAAGGACAACACAGGTGTGTTCAATTTATCTAAATCATTACGTTTTCACACTTTAAAAAACTATAAAATACACAAAGAGACTGGTATGCCGTGTCAGTGATAGAGGCTTTCATTGGTATGAGGGCCGTGTTTTGAACAACTAGACGACAACAGTATTTACAGTAGATTTAGATTAATTAGATCCCTAAACATACCCCTAACCCTATGAAAGTATGCTATTTTATTAGACAGCTCATGATTACAATGTTTCATTCATTCAAACCTGAAATCCACCTGCTACTGCAGTCTCTAGAAAGGCTGCACAATGAAATGGGGATTCCTGATCAGGACTGTGGACGCACGCGGTGCACTGGGATTGTGGTTCTGCCGCTCTCTAAATGAACCTGGTATTCCATTGACCGTTGTTTCCTAGGACTATGCAAGTAAAGATAACTCCTGTGGTAGAAAACTGAAAGATTATACATCAGTAAAATAACGCAGGGCATACATCACTGCCACCTGGACACACCCATTGAAATAAATTGGGTCAAATGAAAGCACTGCATCAGAGTGACTGGGCTGACAGTTACTAATGTATAATAGGAGTGTACAAACCAGCAGAGGTTTGTAAACTTTGCTTATTCCAAGCAAGACTGGATGGAGCTTTCTGAGCAGTAACTAAATCACCGTGCTCATGAAGAGGCAGAATGCAAGTGCAGTGCTCTGTATAAACTGAACCGCCTCCAGGAACAGGGCTTAAACACTGTACAACATATATGCTATTCTAAACACTGTGCAACATATAACTAGTATGTCTATATGTGTGTGTGTGTGTGTGTGTGTGTGTGTGTGTGTTTGTGTCTGTGTCTGTGTGCGTGTGTCGACTTTCACCCTGTGTGGAGTTTTGTTTGACTGGAGAAGTAAATCGAAAAATAGTGAGAGTCAATGAGAAGTCCCCACAAATATAGGAATGCAAACATGTGTGTGTGTGTGTGTGTGTGTGTGCGTCTGTGTCTGTGTTTGTGTGCTTCTCTGTGCTTCTCTGTGCGTCTGTGTCTGTGTGACTATGCAGTATTAAACAGAATATATACTGTGCACTGTTTTTATGGCACAGTTTATATATCCGTCAAAGTGCTGTGTAATAAACCCCTTTGTGTAAGCCCTGTGCACCTGGAGCTGGGAGGTGGGTTGCAGTGAGCTATGTACCAGTAGGGTGATACAGTCTCTGTGGCTTGGCAGTGGACTGACAGTCTAAGGAAGTGCTTCAGTCTGGACAGCACCTGCACCCCGTTCACTTTCAGGAGCTCCCGGACCTGGCTGCTCATGATCAGCCTTTTTTTCTTCCTTTCCTCCCTTTCATCCGCAGGATTATGACAAGTTATTAATTGCTGCCATTATGTGCAGCAGCTTGTGTGAGATCTCTGCTGCTCTCTGGAGGCGAGGCGCTGCGTGCAGAGAGAAGCGAGCAGACAGAATGCACCGCGGCGCCCAGAAGGGATTGCGAGATCCTGAATAATTTATTAGAAAACATTTTTCTTTGTCCTTTCCGCAGACCCACAAATCCTCCCTAAGCTCTCTTTAGCAGCCTTGTAGATAATGTACTTACACGTCTCCGAGCTTGCTAAAGGGACTGCAGAGGCCTCGGGGTACAGCCTGGCACAGCTCAGGACAGCACTCACTCCCAGAGGGCTGCTGCAGTGTGCACAGAGACGGACGCCTCCTCCCTCTCCCTCGCTGAACAGGGCTGTTTGCTAACCTTGTCTGTACTGTATATAAGTTATCACAGACTCAATAAAAAATGCACTTTTATTTTCTTGTTCGTATTTATAAGTGGCGTAATGAAAACACAGCATGGCTGCATCTACAACAGTGCTAGCTATTTTATTTATTTGATTTGATTTGATTAGATTATTTCTGTTGTAGTCTCTCTGCAGTATTTTTAACATACAGTAATTGGGAACACAGCAAGATTCCTGTAGCCAGATTTATCAGTAGAGTACTAACTCATTTCCAGGTGTCTGGTGATAAAAGATATATGTCAATTGTGGAACTCAACTGGGCACTGAACACAAACACATACACGCATGCACACATGCATCAATACATACATACATACAAGCAAGCCTGCATACATACATGTACAGTACATAGATACAGCACACATATATTCTATAGATTTACATCTGAACAAACATTGATTAAAATCTACTGACATTCGTGGCACAGGATCTCTTTATTAAAGAGAGTGATCTCCTCTAATCAGGGAAACCCTGTTCTGTATTGAATTCTGGGTGCTCTCAACCCATTAATACTGGTGGCAGAGGGTGAGGCACTGGACAAACATGCAGCTGCTGGCTCATTCACATTGAAACTTCCCAGCAAGAATACTATTTGGCTCAGCCCTGGCAATGCATGGCCTTTTTACTCACCTCACACAGGCAGGGGGAAAAAATGTGATTACTGTGCAACAATCTCAGCGACAATCATATAGTCAAGTGCATCTTTCAGAAAACTCCCCAAACCTATTCATCGGAAACAGCAAAAAAAAAAAACAGTTACATCAACTATTACACTGAACTCTACTGTTAATTGAAGGTAATTTGTGTCAAAGTGATTCCCAATACATCACAGGCCACGCTGGCAGGCTCAACAATATTCCACAGGCAATCTGCTTTGCCCTATTGTCTTCCACTAATCTGAGCAGCACGCCAAAAGATCTTTATCTTCCCCCAGCATCTGTACCATCTCTCATAGCTAGAACCTGATCAAGCATCGAACCATCTCTCATAGCTAGAACCTGATCAAGCATCGAACCATCTCTCATAGCTAGAACCTGATCAAGCATCGAACCATCTCTCATAGCTAGAACCTGATCAAGCATCGAACCATCTCTCATAGCTAGAACCTGATCAAGCATCAAACTATCTCTCATAGCTAGAACCCAATCAAGCATCGAACCATCTCTCATAGCTAGAACCCAATCAAGCATTGAACCATCTCTCATAGCTAGAACCTGATCAAGCATCAAACTATCTCTCATAGCTAGAACCCAATCAAGCATCGAACCATCTCTCATAGCTAGAACCCAATCAAGCATTGAACCATCTCTCATAGCTAGAACCTGATCAAGCATCAAACTATCTCTCATAGCTAGAACCCAATCAAGCATCGAACCATCTCTCATAGCTAGAACCCAATCAAGCATTGAACCATCTCTCATAGCTAGAACCTGATCAAGCATCAAACTATCTCTCATAGCTAGAACCTGATCAAGCATCGAACCATCTCTCATAGCTAGAACCTGATCAAGCATTGAACCATCTCTCATAGCTAGAACCCAATCAAGCATTGAACCATCTCTCATAGCTAGAACCTGATCAAGCATCAAACTATCTCTCATAGCTAGAACCTGATCAAGCATCGAACCATCTCTCATAGCTAGAACCCAATCAAGCATCGAACCATCTCTCATAGCTAGAACCCAATCAAGCATTGAACCATCTCTCATAGCTAGAACCTGATCAAGCATCAAACTATCTCTCATAGCTAGAACCCAATCAAGCATCGAACCATCTCTCATAGCTAGAACCCAATCAAGCATTGAACCATCTCTCATAGCTAGAACCTGATCAAGCATCAAACTATCTCTCATAGCTAGAACCTGATCAAGCATCGAACCATCTCTCATAGCTAGAACCTGATCAAGCATTGAACCATCTCTCATAGCTAGAACCCAATCAAGCATTGAACCATCTCTCATAGCTAGAACCTGATCAAGCATCAAACTATCTCTCATAGCTAGAACCTGATCAAGCATCGAACCATCTCTCATAGCTAGAACCCAATCAAGCATCGAACCATCTCTCATAGCTATAACCCGATCAAGCATCGAACCATCTCTCATAGACATAACCTGATCAAGCATCGAACCATCTCTCATAGCTAGAACCTGATCATGTGAAATTAATGAGCTTTTACAGAAGCTCATGCACGGCAGAACCCGCTTGCAGAGCAATGTGAACAAATAAATAGAGGATCCAGCTCCACTGTTTATTCCGATTATCTACCTGCAGTTTGAAATAAGACAACGGTTTCCACGGCCACCTTTGCAATATATATATATATATATATATATATATATATATGGTATATATATATAGAATATGTAATTATTGATGGTATTCTTTCATCCTTCTTTTCTCTTTTATTATACTCAAGTAGTTCATTTCTATTGAGTTTGTCAACTCTTTAATTCTCGCTCAATAATCTGTTCTATATCGCTTCTTTTTTAAGATTTATTTTCAATTTCTTTCTCTGTTTTTTATCGTCATGATATATTTATTTTATAAAAATGTGATCACAACCCCTGATGTTCTGACAGCCAGCAGTCTATCAGTTAATTCCGAGTGGCATCTTCTATGGACATGCAAGCTATGTTTGTTTCTGTAGGAATGAATGGGGTGACTGTGAGCGGATGAGTGTTATTTTAGCACCTCTTCTCTTCTTTCTGCTCTCCGGCCAGTTCCCGGCTCTCAGGGCTGCTCTCAGTACAGAGCTCACGGCTGTGTTTTCCCACCTGCAGGTGCTGCAGTTTTAATTAAAAGCCCTAACTAATATGCCAGGGTTTTGCAGAGGGATGTGAATTATGGCAAAGACAAACTAGGAATGATAATGTGAGACAACGTGTGCTGCATTACAGATGCCCCCTGATTTTTTTTCCAAATACTATATCTTCTAAACTGCCAGGAGAGGAATAATGCATACAATGCACATCCAATAAGAGAGCCCAGTGGGTACTTACAGCCATTACACAGCTTCATTATTGCCTATGGGCTTTAGGATATGAATCCCTTATGGAAATCTGCACTGGTTAAACCACAGAGTTTTGTTAAAGCACAGTTTACCTTGGTAAAAGCGCTGGTAAACACAGTGTGAGCACAGCAGACAGACAGTGGGGTGTGGGTGATGCTCTGTCTGCCACAGTGTGAGCACAGCAGACAGACAGTGGCGTGTGGGTGACGCGCTGTCTTCCACAGTGTGAGCACAGTGGACAGTGGGGTGTGGGTGACGCTCTGTCTGCCACATGTGCATTCTTGTAATGATGTGAAATGTCCCCTTGTAGTCTGCAGGGACGGAAATAAGACTCTGAATAACACAACAGTCTGATCCTGTCCTGGTTTTACTGAGATTAACAAGACCCTCCTGAGCTTGGTACCTAGACACACTGTGGCTAATCCAGCTCCTAGTAAAACATGGAAGAGGTGACACTGCTATGCAATAGGAGTCTTATTTCCATCCCTGTAGGCTGTCATGCTTAAAAAGCTGTGCTAATGACGATTTGGAGTAATAGTTTTGAGAATCCAGCCCTCTGTCTCTGCTCTGCACAGGTGCTGCCCTAGTCAGCAGAATGCCTGGCTTCCCAACACAAGCCTGCAACTGAGCCTGCAGCCTGCCCAGAAAACAACACCATCTGTAGGGGAGTGTGGCTGGTTTAGCTCGCTGCACTCACTCCATACACAGCCCTCTGCTGAGCAAAGACTGTCACTTTCACTACTGCGCTGGACTCATCATTTAGGAGAAGTGCCAAAATGAAATCCACAGTCTCGTGGTAGACAGGGAAGGGGGTTCTCTTTCTAGGTCCACTTAGGAGAGTCTATCTTGTTACCTTGTTGGGATTATTGCTAGAACCAAAGTCACTGTATTTCATCTTGCTCTTAATTGTATTAATACTTGTACTGTGATTCTTAAAATGTATTTTTGTTTACGACTGTAAGTCGCCCTGGATAAGGGCGTCTGCTAAGAAATAAATAATAATAATAATAATAATAATAATTATTTTATTATTGGTTAATATTGATAGGGTAAAGAACGCACCACGTAGGAATCTTAGCATGTGCTGGATTTGAAAACAAAGTCAACACAGAAATCGTATCTTGTATTTTCTTGTTATATATTAACAATCACGCCAGGGATAAGGTTCAGACACTCAGCTTTCCTGTAAAAATCAGTAAGCATTCAAATGCATTGGCTCGACAGCACTAGCTTCACCACTCAAGTATATACAGCCAAGTCTATCTGTAAATATACAAAAATACCAAGAACACACCAAAGAAGGTCAACAAGGTGCTGTTAATATTGTACACTGGGGTTTGGAATTAAACCTAGGATTTATGTTGATTGTTATTAATAATAATAATAATAATAATAATAATAATAATAATAATAATAATAATAATAATAATAATAATAATGCTCTTGAATGTATATGTCCGTCCCCCACAAGGTATTTTTCTTGTGTCTTGTTTTTGGTGAGTCAGGTCATGTTGCTAGGTAACTGACAGTTGGTGTGGCTGCATGCTCGCTAGTTCTATCTGTCTCCTGGCTCAGTCTGTCTGGCCCTGGGTGCCTGGTCTCCCTAGTGCTGGTTGCTGGCAATGCAGCCGCTCACGATGCTTCATCTAAGCAGCGCTCAGTAATGGCCACTCAGCAGAGGGGAAATTGAGCTGACCCAAAGGCCAAAGCTGTCAGGGAGACTGGTGGGAAGGGTAAAGGGGTCATGGCATTCTTGTCCCACCCACTTAGTGGGCAGTTAGCACAAGAACACTTTTATGTCCTTACACTTAATACTCAGGACATAAATGTTTATTTGACATAAGTAGTTAAAACAATTAAAACAAAAGGTACATTATGTAGGCATGCATGTTACAATCTGAGATTGTTTGTCTGTGTGTGTTTGCACAGAGCACAATATTTATACCTTTTCTGCAATAGTAAAGGGAAGAAGCCCGGTATTTCCAGAAGCAGCCCACACAGTAAGCCCCGTGTCTCCCTGCGCACCCCCTCCCTCGCCCCGGTCTGGACAGTTTGGTTTGATGTATGAAGCAGAGGGGCATTGAGACACCGGTCTTTAACTCTCCTCTTGTCAAACTTCCCTTGAACAACAAGCCTTTGCTGGAGGAACGGAGGCTTTGGGATCTCTAACCTTGCCGATTGAATTCAGGCCTTCGTGAGATGACATGGACACACACAAACAGCAGGGATTTTACACAGGAGTCATTCATTCTCTAGTAAAAGAGAGCTGATAGCAGGGTCACTGCCATACCCAAATATCACTGTCTCACTACACACCCGCCTCTGCTCTGTGTGTGTAAGACACAGTATTAATATCACTGTCTCACTGCACACCTGCCTCTGCTCTGTGTGTGTAAGACACAGTATTAATATCACTGTCTCACTGCACACCTGCCTCTGCTCTGTGTGTGTAAGACACAGTATTAATATCACTGTCTCACTGCACACCTGCCTCTGCTCTGTGTGTGTAAGACACAGTATTAATATCACTGTCTCACTGCACACCTGCCTCTGCTCTCTGTGTCTTTGTGTTTTGGTTTTAATTAGGGAAGACAATACTGTCACAGCTGATGAGCACTTTACTGTAAAAATGACCATTATGCTGTGCTTCTGATTTCCTTATTATCTCGTGCAGCGGACAACAGAAATATTCTTTTTGAACCAGTCTGGAGCTAGTCAGAATTTGCATTACAATTTTTTTTTTTTTTTTACATTTTAAAAATACATTTTGAATTAAGGTTGGTGTAAGGGTTCAGTCTGAAGAAGTTTGGAAAGTGTCGTGGGCAAATGCAGAAGATCCATAGGAATTGAAGGGATGTCTGTTAATACCATAATTGCGTTTGAATAACTGACACATTTAAAAGTTACCCGGTGCTTCATGTAAATATACACACTGTGTGCCCAAAGGCAGGGACTTTGCTTTTAGACTGCTGACACGCAATGTTATAAAGTTTAACACTGCACTGAGACAACAAGAGTCCAGAGCTCACCTGGGAACTGTCACAGGTGTTTCCTCTTAAACTGGATGAATTAATGCAGGACAGTAATCAGATCCACTCATGAAGGCGGACACATTAAGACAGATCACCTTTTTTAGTTAGTATTGTTTAACTCATTCTGGACAGGGATCTTTAAAGACAGCTCTCTACTGGCAAAGACAATCAATACAGGGCCAGTTGGAAAAGAGTAGAAAAGTCATTTTCAGTTTAAGCGATTCCCTAGAAAGTCATGAAATATAAAATGTGAACTTTAAAATTAATCAGGATTGATTTCTGTGACACTGAATCATAACATATACCTCACTGGAGACCCTCTGCATAGGCTGCAGATCCACAGAGAGCAGAGCAGCAATGCCAGGCTGGTGCCGTTTCAGGACAGAGCAGAGCAGCAATGCCAGGCTGGTGCTGTTTCAGGACAGAGCAGAGCAGCAATGCCAGGCTGGTGCCGTTTCAGGACAGAGCAGAGCAGCAATGCCAGGCTGGTGCTGTTTCAGGACAGAGCAGAGCAGCAATGCCAGGCTGGTGCTGTTTCAGGACAGAGCAGAGCAGCAATGCCAGGCTGGTGCTGTTTCAGGACAGAGCAGAGCAGCAATGCCAGGCTGGTGCTGTTTCAGGACAGAGCAGAGCAGCATTAACCAGCATTACAACAGCATTATGAGTTTTGTTTGGACAGAAATATTTGATTCTTCAACACCGCCGCCATAACCTTTTGTGTTGTTAAAACAGCTGTCATTAGAAAGCTGCTTCATAACCCCGGCTGCTCTGGTTACCATGCTGGGTTTGTTACTTCGCTCGTGTGTTTTCACTGTACAATATTCACTGACTGCTATGGGATTAACAGATTTTAGTTTTTTCTTCTAAAAACTGAGATACGGAAATAATTCTTGTTTTTTAAATCTGAAAATAATAAAATCTGATAGGGCAATGTATTATTATTATTATGCTTTACTACACTCTGCAGTGTCTCTATCATGCTTTACTACACTCTGCAGTGTCTCTACCATGCTTTACTACACTCTGCAGTGTCTCTACCATGCTTTACTACACTCTGCAGTGTCTCTATCATGCTTTACTACACTCTGCAGTGTCTCTACCATGCTTTACTACACTCTGCAGTGTCTCTACCATGCTTTACTACACTCTGCAGTGTCTCTACCATGCTTTACTACACTCTGCAGTGTCTCTACCATGCTTTACTACACTCTGCAGTGTCTCTACCATGCTTTACTACACTCTGCAGTGTCTCTACCATGCTTTACTACACTCTGCAGTGTCTCTATCATGCTTTACTACACTCTGCAGTGTCTCTACCATGCTTTACTACACTCTGCAGTGTCTCTACCATGCTTTACTACACTCTGCAGTGTCTCTACCATGCTTTACTACACTCTGCAGTGTCTCTACCATGCTTTACTACACTCTGCAGTGTCTCTACCATGCTTTACTACACTCTGCAGTGTCTCTACCATGGTTATAACTGTTAAGATGGGAGGAGCAGAAGGTGACCCACATGAAGAGTGTAGAGCCCACTATCTTTAGTGAGGCTGCAGACACCAGCAGCAATGTGCAGCGTAATGACTTCAAGCAATGCAATGTCCTTCTGTTTAATCTGGGAGGCTGAGGTGTTAATACAATTACATATGAGGGGAGGACATCCCGATCCAGATCACTTTCAAAGCACAAGCGCTTTTCATTTATTTTTTTACCAGCTTGACATATTCTTACTTTAAGACTTTCCAATATGTTCTTAGTGATTTATTCTCCTTCCATTTGCACTGAAGACTTGTGAAGGAATCTAGCATTATATAAAGCCCTGGGTGTGCCTGTGCTTTGACCCTTCTACAGTTACAACGCGTCGCCGTGCCAAGCACGTATCTGGGGGGACGATATAGCACCACTAATAAGATAAGCAGGCTAATGCTTCCCCTCAGATGTTTGCAATGCATTTATTACTGGTTTGCAATGCATTTTTATCTGTTATGTTTAACACTCCCACAGGAATAGCACAATTTTAAATACATGTCAGCTGCCAAGTGGAGTCATGTAAAACCACGGCTCACTTTCACACAACATCAGTTGATACTAGAAAAATACAGCTGCTAATAAATCTCGCCCAACAGTCCCAGACTCAAGTTTCTTCCGCTATATGGGAGCTGTTCCTTTTAAACTTGGCATTCAGGGAGTGTGTGGGTCCTGTAGCTCATGTGTCAGCTTTGAAACATCCTGCCCAAGGTGTGACTGTCAAAGGACAGGAAGTCAGAATTTCTAATACAGTACAGCAGCTTTCTCGCTATCACGCACACTATTGTGTTTACTCTTTAAAGCATTATCCTTTAACTGTGTAGTTAGTCGTGTGTGCTTTGTTTTCAAAACGCTCAAAAGTTAAGATGCAAACAGCTGGTGAGTCTGAAGAGACTTGATTATATAACTTAAGCACCTTATTTATTTATGTATTTATTTTTAATAAACAGGTTTTTCTATTTTAAAAAATGTGGACTTAATTAAAGACTGGAGTAATAGCTTTGAAAAATAGGCCCCACATGCTCGGTTACATGAACAGGGACAATCCCAGGTGACATCACAACGGGTCTTGTTCACCAGGCAAAGGCTAAAGTTGAGGGAACACAAAGCCACTTTTTCAGGAACAGTGGCTTGAAACCTGGTTCCAGAAGACCTAGTTTGAGGCAACTTTGCTGCATCAAATCCAGAATCTCCCCTGGTGTGCCATGCAGTCTCCGGAAACCAAGTTCCGATCCACAAAGTGTCTCCGTGTTCCCTCAGCTTGAGAGGAATGTAACCCGTCAGGTCTGGACCAGGCAGACACGTCCCAACCATGGTGAAAGCAAAGCATGTTACACCCAGAGAATCTTTGACCCGTGTTTTCTTTCTCTCCCTTTGCACGTCGTCTAACGCGAGAACCTAATCCTCTCAAGTTCCAGCGCTAAAATAATTAAGAGGCACCTGCTGAAAATAAAAAGAGTATTTTAAGGCGAGGAGGAGGACTTGTGCTTGGAGTCTTGAGATGCCTCCCATCCCCTCGGTGGCTCGCTTGTTAGGAACACTGGGTGTCGTTTTACACTTCCGTTGACATGACTGCGGTGCTGCCGGAGCCTTTTCGGTGTCAGACACTCTCTGGCTGACCCTGGCAGGATGCTCGTGTTTACAGAGATGTTCTTACAGATATTTGTGCACAACTCCGCGCTGGTCCTGCTGGTCATCACTGCAGAATACAGTCTCCTATTTGAAATGTGTCAGTTCTCAGGCTCTGGAGGCACCGTGACACACAGCACTTTTTAGGCCTATTTTCTTAGGGACAGAACCAAAATTGAGGCGCTATCTATAATCAGTTATTCTGTATGCGCTATAATCTCTAGTTCTGTTATTAAGGATGTTACATATAGTAGATATTTATTAATAAAAGAATGTCAAACTAATGCATTTGAAGCTTTTCAGTCTTCATCTCAGCGCTGTTTAGAGTTCTTGAAGTACAGACGTATACCAAAATATATGTCAAAATAAATGTTTTATCCTGTTCTCATGTATCGTCTATGAAGGAGTTCCTTTTTGAGTTATATCACTTAATTTCGCATTCTTCAGCTCGACAAAAATAATGCAGGGCTGAAAGGGTTAAAAGGCTTTTTTATCCCGACCTTAAGCTTTACGCTAGTAATGCGTCATACAAACATATATCGTAATGAACTGTTTGTAGCCAATAATCATCCAAACTAATCAGATCCTTAAACTGAAGTGTAATTGACAAGACATCCCTTCAACAAACCAGAAAAAGGATGAGTACTGATTTTCTGTTGACTGGACAGGGCTGTGCATAGCTACAGCAAAACAAACATGCTGTTACACCATGAAGCATGGAAAAAACAAGATCTCCAGCAGTAAAACTCACACTGTAGTCAAAAACTGTTTTCTCAGGAGTGTTTGCAAAGTTTCTCTAAGCTTAGGAAGTACATTCAATGAACCCCAACACCATTTAATTCACTATGTCTGGCTTTAAAGGTCTTTGAAAGTGGATGAAGCATGGCTGTGGTTCTCTCGTACCCACACTCACTATGTGCCGAACCTCCTGTCTGCAGACTGGGTTTTCTTCAGCTTCCTCTACCTGATCCCAGGCGAGTCGCTAATCCTCTGTACATACTGCCCTTACTGGGGTCTTTCAAGGGTGACAGCAGTGTCTTTAGCTGTTCCCTTATAAAATCTTATTGCATGATATATATCCCTAACCCCAACCCATTTCTGATACAATTGTGTACTTACATATATCATGCAAAAAGATATTTACACATTAAGTACATTGTAACTATGCATAATAACATTGTATTTATGTGTAAGTATACGTGTATTTACTAAGTAACAACTATGTAAAGACACAGTAATTAGAGACACTTCATGTAAAGTATTACCCTCCAAAAGAATAAAAAGCATGGAAGCAGTTTTACCAGCATGCATAACTACCATGCTTCCTATCTGTGCTGTACTTTATAAAGGCATGGAGTTCATATAAACAGTTTTACAATATTTTAAATGAAATACAAAAAACTGTGGCGGAATAAAAACAGAGCTCTTTTATTGAAGGGATGTCACTGGAGTCCTGTCTTCAAATGCACCTCACAAGCAGACCCATTCTAGGAATCATAGCAGTGCACAGTATCATTATTTGCTTCAAGTGTCAGTTGCCCATCAGCTTTCCATAAGCTGTCATACATTCCAGTCTGATATAATTAGCACATGGTGGTGCAATATGACACTGATAGTAATAGAATACTACATGCAGGACATTAATGTATATGTTTACAGCTAATCTTAGATTTAATAGTTAAATAAATGAAAGGGACAACAGATTCTGGAATTCTGCACGATGTAAGTGATCGTTCATGAGAAGTAAGGATACGATTACATCACGGTGGTCACAGCTTTCACAGAACCCAGGAATTCTGCCATTAGCTTCCACTCAGCATGAAAAAGGAAGTGAGCAGTTAGTGAAAGTGGTTTGCAAAAGTCAAATAAAGTCAAAAACTTACACAGAACTACAAAACAGTAAAGACGTACACAGAACTACAAAGAAGTAAAGACGTACACAGAACTACAAAGCAGTAAAGACGTACACAGAACTACAAAGCAGTAAAGACGTACACAGAACTACAAAGCAGTAAAGACGTACACAGAACTACAAAGCAGTAAAGACGTACACAGAACTACAAAGCAGTAAAGACGTACACAGAACTACAAAGCAGTAAAGACGTACACAGAACTACAAAGCAGTAAAGACGTCCACAGAACTACAAAGAAGTAGAGCGTGAAATTAAGTTCTAAGCAGCTAGCAGAGCAATATCCCAAAGAAGTTCACAAAAGCAAAGGGAGCAGCTTTAAAAGAGAAACAAATTCTTCAAATTAACCAAAAGACTTTTGTGCAGAAAATATACCTCTTTAAGTTCAAATCTTTGTAGCAGTGATCATTCCGTGAAATTGACCGTGACTTGATTTTTTAACAAACTGCAGAGAAGACCACGGAATCCTCTGCTCTTCAATGAAGATCCAGTCCAGAACCCTAACAAACACACTGCAGAGAAGACCACGCAATCCACTGCTCTTCAATGAAGATCCAGAACCCTAACAAACACACTGCAGAGAAGACCATGCAATCCACTGCTCTTCAATGAAGATCCAGAACCCTAACAAACACACTGCAGAGAAGACCACGCAATCCACTGCTCTTCAATGAAGATCCAGAACCCTAACAAACACACTGCAGAGAAGACCACGCAATCCCCTGCTCTTCAATGAAGATCCAGAACCCTAACAAACACACTGCAGAGAAGACCACGCAATCCCCTGCTCTTCAATGGAAGGCTTGTAAAAGCCCACTCAGAAATCACTGCCACATAGGCCTTTTGTTTTGTTAACTGGTGACTTCAGAATACACATTGTGTAAACAAGCCCTGGTTTCACTCCAGTGGGGCTGGATGGGTGTTTTAATATTCTCTCCCTCGCATTTTCAATTCCCTACCGCAAGCCACACTTTGGATTATTTCCTGCATTGTTGAGGTTTGTTGCTGTTAACCTTGAGTTGGTGCAAACGAAAGATTTGCTTGTTGCTGGCAGTTGAGTTTTACATTTTACGTAAGCCTCATGTCTCATTTACAAGAACCAAGGTACTAAAATTAAAATAATTTTGTTAAGGAAAAAAAGCTATGATTAAATTAATGTTCACAACTGTCACAAAACAAGGTAAGGGAGGGTGTAGGGAAGCTAAATGTGAAAGCAGCAATAAAGACTTTCCCTTTACTCACGCGACAGTGAACGATTTTCTCAATATTCTGTGCTGTACACAGGAATCTATGTGGATTCAGGTGGGGTCCAATTGCATGCAACACTGGAAGTGATTTAGGAAAGGAAACTAGGTTCCTCTATCAAACAAAGCACAATTTATGCAGGCTGTGTGATCGTACAGCAGGAATTTCTTTCGTTATAGTGGTCGTGCTTTGCTTTCATGCTTCACCCTGATCCAGAGACTGAACAGTAATGAAGACTCGCACCCAGCAATCCCAGGGTCTCTTTGCAAATACAGCTTTGTTCATCAAACGTCCATTAAATACCAATGTATTACAATGGGCTGCTATTCCACAGGAATCTAAAGTGTCAGTAAAAGCTCAAAGGGTTCAAACGCGGTGGACATGCATGTAAACTCCAGAGCGATGTGATTATTAATTACTGTCCTGTCTGACACTGCTGGGGTTAACGGGGGGGGGGGTTAAACAGATTTGTTCCACAGTAGCTCCTGCAGTGTGGCACCAGCCTTTAACTTTTCAATAACAAATCAGATGAAATGTGTGCACAATGCAGCTAGTTTTCTAAAGATAAGGCCCTATCAGCATGACTCCTGCTGACCTCCTCTCATCCAGATGTTTCAGGCAGGGATAATGTGCAGCACACAGTAGCTATTGTTCAGTTAGAATACCAGGGAGTGAGACCCTCAAGGGATAACCAGCCCAGGGCATCATGATCCTCCTTTTCATTTAGTGCCATAACCTTGGACCTTTTATCCAAAGGGTCGGGCCAGCTTACTTCTTTGTGAATAAACTGCTGCTATTTAGGTCAGCAGTTTTACATGCCGTAGTTGTCTTTATAGAGGTTTTATTTTTATACACTACACTCCAACATGTACCAGGACACTGGGGACTGGGGGTAGGACTGTTATCACCCCTGCTGCCCCACCCCTTACTTACTAAATATCTGGGCTTCATTGGACAGGCAATCGTCTCCTCTGTGAATGTAAGCAAAATATTTTAATGAGAAGACCACCGCGCAGGTGCAGTCGTTCCCCAAAATGATTTCCATTTCCTGGGAATATGGAGCGATTACTATGGGGATGTGTACTGCTCAGTCACCCCACCGGACGCCTTGTTTAATTCATATCTTAATATCCCTGAATAGATACTCGTCCCCTCTTCAAAAACAGGTGACAGATCTTAATAAGCAGGACGTCCCATGAGTGCAGTGGCAGCCCATGCCAATGCAGAAGAACTGGGTGGGGTATTTGTTCGTCATTTTCACCAAAGAAATCTGTTTCTGCAAGGCCAGTGTATGTAGTATGCATGTAAGTTCAATCTTCTTCGATCATTATTTATGATTGTAATATCAGAAACACATTATTTTTGAGGTCAGGGGTGTCATTATAGAATAAGCGTGGAACAGGGAAAAAATGAAGCAGAGTATTTCAACACAACCTAAACATTGAGTGCCGACCAGGCTGGGATGTGCCTAATTGGAGAGCAGAACTCCTGCTCTCACACCTCCTGCATGTCTGTGTGGAGTCCTGCGTTCCTGGCACACCTCCTGCATGTCTGTGTGGAGTCCTGCGTTCCTGGCATACCTCCTGGTGGGGAGGGCAGGAGCTCTCCTATAAAGACACAAAACAACCCAGTTGATATACTTCCTGGGACTTCATTGAAGCATTGACTCAGGAATAACTAATAGAGCAAACAAGGCTAGTGGATCAACTCCAAAATCAGAGCCTTCGTCTGAACACATACCTCCCAAAGAGTGGGTGTGACGGGGGGTTAATGCACCTGGATTACAATTACTCTGTGTACTGTATGAAACGACTATGTGATTTACCACGTGCAATTTTACACTAAAATAGAATCTCTTTACAGCACTGTTATATAATGAACTGTATGGAACACTGCAACTTAAACAGCAAAGGTCACAGGTCACAGCAGAAAAGCAGCATGGATCTGTAAACATGTTTTGCAGAAGGGAAAACGCGACGGTCAGTGTTACAAAACCAGTGCCAAATAACACAGGCACGCCTTTTAGCACTGAAGGAACCCTGAACAGTTTGTTCCCTTGTTATCCTTTATAAAGCTGACCCCTGTGTGTCCTATCCAACATGCTGCAGAGCTGCATTAGCAGTTGATGTTCAAGTATCGAGGCGAGGGGGTTGGCTTTAAAAAGGTAATAAAAATAAACCTCTCTCTGAAGCTCCATTAAAGATTGCACAACCCTTTATCATTAAAATGCAATCGGTTGTGAGGCTGCAAAAACAAATACATGTGATTGTTCTATACATTAGCACTGTGCTTCGCTAATGACATTAAGAGGCCCTGTGTTGAAGTGGTTCTGCAAACCACAATGAGTTAAACAACAAAGCCCCTTTGAAAAAGCCAAACATGTTGCAGTGACTGTCAGCAAAAAAAACTCCTTTGATCAACATGTGAAAGAGGTAGAGGCTTTAAATGAGTGCCCTACGCAGCCAGCATTGTTGTTTGGAAGTTAGTTGCTAACTAGAAAATGAGAATCTTAAGGGATCTCTCAAGGAGCTGTGAACAGGGCTCTCTGTTAGCAGACGGGCTCCCAGTCCAGTGTGCTGGGAAAGGTCAAGCCCACCTGCCTCCTCTGGTGCAAGCTCCAATCCTGACAGTGTTTCAAAGGATTCCCACTGTGCCTTGTATCTGAGACAGGATTCTGCAGTTCATCCAGGTGCAGCACTGTGCCTTGTATCTGAGACAGGATTCTGCAGTTCATCCAGGTGCAGCACTGCCCCTTGTATCTGAGACAGGATTCTGCAGTTCATCCAGGTGCAGCACTGCCCCTTGTATCTGAGACAGGATTCTGCAGTTCATCCAGGTGCAGCACTGTCCCTTGTATCTGAGACAGGATTCTGCAGTTCATCCAGGTGCAGCACTGCCCCTTGTATCTGAGACAGGATTCTGCAGTTCATCCAGGTGCAGCACTGCCCCTTGTATCTGAGACTGACAGGCAGGCCCTGACTGCTGCCCTGGCTCTTGATGCTGTGAAGCCCCTGTGCTGAGAGACTTGATTTCCAATTGCCCTTCTTACACGAATCTAGTCTGATCGACAGCTGAGCTGGTTTAATGAAAAGGAATCTTTGTGGGCTTGTAAAGGCAGTATATTAGCTAACAACTTTAGCTTTGCAAAGTGGCTGCAGATCTTATTATGTGAACTAAGTTATCCCCCCGAAAACTGACAACCACAGTCCTGTCTTGCTTGACATTGCAGATGCAGCTGCAGTATTATTATGGAAAGTAAAACTTATTTTCTGATTATTCATGTGTAATCTGAATTGATAATGACCCTGTCTGCTCACCTCACTACAGTAAACTTTCAGGTAACACTTTACATTAAGTGTCTCTGTTCACTGTATCTTTACATAGCAGTTACATTTACATTGTAGTTACATAGTAAATACATGTGTACATACACATAATTACAATATTATTCTGCATAGTTACAAAGTACTTAACGTGTACATTTGTTTGCACAATATACATAAGTACACACTTGCATCAGAAAAGGGTTAGGGATAGGGTTTTGAGTAAGGTTATATCATCCATACAAAATGACACATTAAGTACATTGTAACATAATAACATTGTAATTATGATTGTAATGATGTTTCAATACACATGTATTTTGTAAGTAAATACTATGTAAATACACAGTAATTAGAGACACAAGTGTTACCAACTGTGGGGCTCCCGAGTGGCGCATCCAGTAAAAGCACTCGCGTAGAGTGCAGGATGTGCCCTATAGTATGGATGTCACCGGTTCGAGTCCAGGCTATTCCTTTGCCGACGGAGGAATGGAGCTCCCAGGGGGCGGTGCACAATTGGCCGAGCGCCGCCCGGGGGGAGGGAGGGTTAGGTTGGGGAGGGTGTCCTCGGCTCACCGCGCACCAGAGACCCCTGTGGTCTGACCGGGCGCCTGCGGGCTTGCCTGTAAGCTGCCCAGAGCTGCATTGTCCTCCGACGCTGTAGCTCTGGGTGGCTGCACGGTGAGTCTGCAGTGTAAAAAACAGCGGTCGGCTGACGGCACATGCTTCGGAGGACAGCGTGTGTTCGTCTTCGCCCCTCCCGAGTCAGTGAAGGGGTGGTAGCGGTGAGCTGAGCTAAACAAAATAATTGGACACTACTAAATTGGGGAGAAAATAACATAAAAACAAAAAACATTTTTTTTTAAAAGTGTTACCAACTGTTATAAAGGTCAGGGGGCACAAATGGGAGATCAGTAAAAAGTACATTCAGCCTGGAATTTAGGAAGCAGCTCTTTCCACAGAGTGATCAATGTGCAGAATGGTTTACCAGGTGAAACTGTGACAGCTCAAACACGGCATCATTCAAAAAAACAATTACTTCTAGCCCTGGAGCTAACGGTGTGCTAGCAAGAGACAAGCTCTGATGGGTGGAATGGCATCTCCTTCTCCCCCCGCCTTCAACACTGCAGGAAGGAAGGTTAGCAGGGCTGCAGGAGGCAGAGAGCAGAGCCGAGAACTCAGAGAGTGTGCTTTTAAACTCCAGCTCAGCCAGGCTGACAATCCAGCTCCTTGTTGTGTCCCTGGTGCCACACAGCAAGAAGACAGGACGCCAGCAGGGCTCCCCGGAAATGAAATGGGCCTGGCCTCCTCGGGGCCACGGGCTGAAATACATAATCCCAGAGAAAGGAAGAAGACCAAGTAGCAAAGAAATGAAGTGGCTTTTGCAAATACTTTTCATTTGAATGGCCTGTGTCTAATGGATTGTTATTAAGCTGTTAAAGCTTGGGGCCATCACTGATTGCCTCCTCCCCATCCATGGCTCATGATAGCTGCTGAAAAAAAAAGTTCATTCTGTCAAGTTGCTAATTTGCGGAGGTCGTGCGCGTTACACAGCCATACTGGGATATAAAGTGCACTGTTGTCGACACAAATGACACATGCCATGTTAGTGGAAATAAATTCTTTACGTCATTTATATTAGAAATGCATTTAATGTGAAACCTTTTTCAGCCGCAAGAAATGTTATTTATATTCTTGTCATATTTTTTTGCCTAGTGAAACATAGATTGCTTTAGTCCCAGAATATGAACACATTTACCTATATGCAATTGATCTAAACAGCTTCAGATCTACCGCCACCATTTAAATACTACATAAGGACCCAATGTGGCAGTCACCTCTCTTTGAGAGACACGCTACAGAGACTCACACACGCTTGCAGTTACCTCTCTTTGAGAGACACGCTACAGAGACTCACACACGCTTGCAGTTACCTCTCTGAGAGACACGCTACAGAGACTCACACACGCTTGCAGTTACCTCTCTTTGAGAGACACGCTACAGAGACTCACACACGCTTGCAGTTACCTCTCTGACAGACACGCTACAGAGACTCACACACGCTTGCAGTTACCTCTCTGAGAGACACGCTACAGAGACTCACACATGCTTGCAGTTACCTCTCTTTGAGAGACACGCTACAGAGACTCACACACGCTTGCAGTTACCTCTCTGAGAGACACGCTACAGAGACTCACACACGCTTGCAGTTACCTCTCTTTGAAAGACACGCTACAGAGACTCACACACGCTTGCAGTTACCTCTCTGACAGACACGCTACAGAGACTCACACACGCTTGCAGTTACCTCTCTTTGAAAGACACGCTACAGAGACTCACACACGCTTGCAGTTACCTCTCTTTGAGAGACACGCTACAGAGACTCAGCATTTTATAAATGTTTAATAAACATTGTGTTTATTCTATATTGAATATTGCGAGATTCCTACAGAGAGCAGGGTCGTGATGCACCCCGGCTGTATTGTTGCAGGTTTGCCACGTGTATCTCACGGTTATACTGTGCATTGACCATGGTTTGCCATGTTTATTAATATGCTTTATCGTACCTCGTTGGTCTTTACAATGCTTACCTATGCTTTAGCTTTCACTGTGCTTTACTACACTTTGCTATGCTTTTGCTATGGGAAGCTTGTATAATGGACGCCCTGGTTCCGGCAGTGTGTTAGTATGCTTCTTTACTATTAACGTCTCAAAGTCCTCCAGCGGTTCTTATTTCATTACTTAATTACCATGCACTTTCACCATATGCTGATCGTGCAAGCGATTTGCTGGAGAATAAACTGCCACCGAACCCCAAGAAGAGCACCAATAGAGGAAGGAATGTGGGTGCCTTGTTCTCTTGCACCCCAGGAGCCTGTCAATTAGTAAAGAGTAAGAAGGAAAGGAAGCTGATAATGAGCATGATAATCGACAGCATGCTGCTTTGAGGAGATTTCATTTAGCAGCACATTCCTAAGTGGAGAGGACTCCATTCTAAACAAGGGGGGATTCAAAGAATACTGGGGCCCAACTGGGAGAATATAATTGGGCTTCAATCAAGGGAGTGAACAGGGGAGCTCCAGCATGTGTGTTTGGAGTCCATTAACAACACAACATCAATGAAGCGCTAATCCAACACAACATCAAAGATGCGCTAATCCAACAGAGTGAACAGGGGAGCTCCAGCATGTGTGTTTGGATTCCATTAACAACACAACATCAACGATGCGCTAATCCAACAGAGTGAACAGGGGAGCTCCAGCATGTGTGTTTGGAGTCGATTAACAACACAACACCAATGATGCGCTAATCCAACACAACATCAACGATGCGCTAATCCAACACAACATCAATGATGCGCTAATCCAACACAACATCAACGATGCGCTAATCCAACACAACATCAATGATGCGCTAATCCAACACAACATCAATGATGCGCTAATCCAACACAACATCAACGATGCGCTAATCCAACACAACATCAATGATGCGCTAATCCAACACAACATCAATGATGCGCTAATCCAACACAACATCAATGATGCGCTAATCCAACACAACATCAAAGATGCGGTAATCCAACACAACATCAATGATGCACTAATCCAACACAGAGAGATATTTACATGCTCCATTTATTGCTTAAACGTGTGATTTCCTGAAATACAAGAAAAAAAAAAAAAAAAAAACTAGATGAGGCCCTTGACGTCACAATTGCCATTGTTGTCGCTGTTAATTGTGCATTTTGTATTCGCAGGGATTCCATATAATAATAGCATTTGTAAACCCCATTTTTTCCGTGTGGGATGAACATGGGCTTCTGATGCTTAGTTTGAGGGAACAAGTTTCAGGCGTGCCTCACGCATCATAAATATTTCCATTGAAAGAATATTTTCTCAATCTACACGTCTTAGACTGCATTGCAGATTTGATGTCACTGGGACTGTGTAGCAGTGGACCAGTCTCCCATTGCTTCCAGTAAGCCAGGCACTTCACTGTGTAAGCATGCTGTCGACTCCACTGTACAGTCGCTTGTCTGTTAGTTCTACCAATTTTCACAGCAACGGCGATTCAAATGGACGTCAACACACATGTGCTTCCCAAACATTTGTGTTTAATTCACAGAAACAGTGAGCTCTTTGTCTGATTTAAAAAGAAAATATATCACACTACTTAAGAATGCTGTAGGCTAATGGGACGAAGGAAAGAAAATGTGTTTGTTGTTTTAAAGGATTGGCTATAATGCCTCTAAAAATAATATCAGCTTTCTGCTTATGTTCACGTTACATATTTGAAATGATTGTGTTCTGCATATTCATAGCAAAAATACCCTTTCTTATTGTTGGAGATACTGTTTCCTGACTTTAATGGGACCCGTTTAAAAGGAACAGAAAAGCTTTGGGGTAATGTGATGAACGTTCGTTTCAGCAGCGTACTGCACAGAAACAACCAAAGAACAGAGAAAAGAAACTCATCCACCTCGCCCTGAAACACACAGCTTTTATATAAACCACGCAGATTTCAAGTGAAGAGTAAAGCACAGCTCAGCCCCCATCCTGCAGTGCAAGCACAATGTTTAGGGTTCAGGCTGTTCCTCCTTCTATAGCTCTGCTATCTAAGGTTACATCTAAGGGGAAGGCTTTGTTTTCCAGCAGACCTTTGAAAAACTCGTTGCTTGCTGAAAACAACCAGCATGGCATCAGAATAAACTAAATGCTCATGCGTTCTGTATCGCAGTGAGCACTTTTAATATATGGTGATTCATTTATTAGTAGGCACAAAATGTGTTATAGCCCCGTTTATCTGTGCAAACTTTCTTTAGCCTGTTGCAACTCTAAATGCCGCGCTGGTCCTACAGGGGCGTATGGTAAAATATACTTCAGAAAAATGTACAAAGGCTCAATTTTCTGCTGCCTACAAAGGATTCCACATTTTGCTGCTCAGCACAGCTGCCTAGAATAGATGACAGTGGCTCTTTTGTGGGGTGATTCAAACTGAGGGGGTGTGAATACATTAGCCCTGCAAACAGAACTATCCTATTCTTCTGCTTTTTAAAATATACTCCCAATATGTTTGTGGCCATATTTGGATCATATCCGTCTTGAACTGAGCGCACAAAGGAATAATGGGGATCATTGAGAGCATAATTAAGCTGCGGCTTGGAATACTGGATGCAAAGCGAGAGAAGACAACACTGAAATGTTGTTTTCTTGGCAACGACAAAGGGCTTTTTAAGTGCAAGTGGACATATTTAATGTCTGACTCATGTCTGGAGGTCCTTGCAGTAGTCCATAAACCTTAAGCTTTTGTGTTTATTCATTTTAATCAAATCTAATAGGCAACTTATGGTTTGAGGCAATTGGTGGAATGAATGGGTTCGGCAAAGCACATATTATGCAGCAATGTTTTCCAGTTTAAAAGAGACCGTTTTATAATTGTCATAAACCCTTCCTTTTGTATTTCATTATTCAGATGGGCATCTTTTTAAAGACTTCAGTTCTGCGCTCTGAAGGAATGAGGCTGTTACACTAAAGGCCAGCTGATCCTGGAAGGCGGTAGCGCTTTACAATGGCTGGTGTAAAGTGCTCCATTTCCTTATCTCTTAACTGTTTGGATATCTGGATGATAGAGACGCAGAGCGCTGCACTCATCTGCTTTCTGAAAGATGTTTGGGGGATTTCTCATTTCATTTCCAAGTCTGTTAATCTTACTGAATCGCTTAAAAGGCTGCCAATGGACAAAATCTAATCAGCAGATAAAACAAAATAAAACTGAAGTATTTTATTGACATCATGCTGAAAAAATCTGATAGCAAATAAAATCACAATTTATTCTTTGGACTGTAACACACACATGCACACGCACGCATACACACACACACACACACACACACACAGATAGACATAGGCACACACAGAGATAGACACAAACACACACACACAGACCGACAGACACACACACAGATAGACATAGGCACACACACACACATTCAGATAGACATAGGCACACACACACACACACAGATAGACACAGACACACACACACTCAGATAGACACACACACACACACTCAGATAGACATAGGCACACACACACAAATTTGCTTTGCTGGCAATCTCAGGACATTATAATGTATAATTTCTAACTCAAAGCTAGTGCGTTTAGTGTCCTTTGTAGGATATTGTTTTAATATAGGTTGTATTTAATTGATTTTTTTTGTACATTTCCTTTTTAATTGTGTGTCCACAATACAATAGAAGAACACACCCCTCCCAATCACACACACACATCAACATGACAACTGTGTCCACGACATTAGTGTTGACATCGAACACCACAATGAAACCAGTGAGGCTGGATGAAAGCAATCTCACCCTTACAAATGAAATAAAACTGCTAATGCTATGCTGTATCAAACACGCAGAGAAACCTAGAACTGGAGCTTCCAGAAAATCCACAGTCGCTCTTCTCCTGGTCAAAGACTTGAGAACTTGGTGTTTTGATAATTCTGTTCAATTACCCATAGTGAAAGCATAGCAAAGTGTAATACAGCATAGTGAAAGCATGGTAAAGCATTGTTAACAACTGCAAGGTTTAGTAAAGCATGTTAATAAACCTGGTAAACCAGGGCAACTTCTCATCCTTACACCTTATTAAGTGGATTAAAACATTCACGGATTATAAAGATTTATAAATCATAGGAGAGCCCTCATCCTGAGCCTACAGTTCTTTCAGCAGTGTTGTGTGCTTGTCTGGGTGCTTGCTGTGAAATCACTGGGCATGAGTGTGAGGAAACATGGCTCGATGTCTTGTGTATTCAATTACATTCTGCTACATTTTGTAAATATGTTCATCATAATCCCTGAATTGTATTGATTATATCGACCTAACAAGTCTGGCAGAATGTTGTGTTTTTAAAACAATGGACTATCATTTTGACATCTTTTATTTAGGAATGTGCACTCTGGGAGGCAAGCCCCTCTATCCAGGCTGGTTTGCTTTTCCTTGGTTTTTTGTACCGGGGGAAGGAAGGAGCTCACAGTCACACAGGAATGAGTGGCAACGCTGATATAGGAACGGCATGCTCTGTGCTTTTCTCTACCCAGCAGACCATGCTGTCTCCCTATTAGCCCTGCTGGCTTCTCTACAGCAGCCTCAGCATCACGTCAAGGCTAATATCGGCTGTGATGGTGAGGAGTTGCCGGACTGCGAAAATCTATAAACAAATTAGTCAATCGACAGGCAGCAGGGATGCAAAATGTTTAAGAAAAAACTGGAGTGTGGTAAGAATGTATTACAGTACAAAGAGCAGTCTGGATTTCATGTAAGTGAGTCGAGACAAAAAGAAAAAGGCAGTACACGAATCAAATCAAATAAAACAGAAATGTGGACAAATTGCGAAAGACACCCATTTTTTTAAAGCGGATAAACACTGTGGGAGGTGCATGAGGAGGTATTGGAGCTTTATTTAGAGATCAATGCATGTAATCATTCCCCGCAAACTGGACATAACAACTTTCAAACTGTGTACAGAATAAATGCATTACCAGGCGAGAGGGGCTTCCTCATCATAACCCTTTTTAAAAAGCTTGTGCCGGGCTGCGGAGAGCGGAATGGAATAGCTATTGCCTAAAAAGGGGTTAAGCACTAAGGTTACCCATCCAAGAAGCATCAAATGAAGGCTCTCGCGTTGATGGACACCAGCGCAGAGATCCCTGATGTCCCAAAATATGAGGTTTCTCTTCTAATAATGTTGGAGATATTGCCTCCTGTCAGGATTAATCTGAGCTGACGCACACCCTGATTGGAGGCGACGCGGTCACAGCAGAGTGGCTGTGTTAGTCTCCACACCCCGTCAAGTCTGCTCCACATGCAAGGGGAGAGAGAAGGAACTGTGATACCAGGCTTCCCAGCCACTAATACATTGTGACAAGAGAGAAGGAAACCTTTATTTTAATTCAAAAAACAAAAGCCAAATAGCAAAACTTATGTACGTGCCAAACTTTCTTTCCTTGTGTCTTTCTTCTCTCTCTCTTTTTTTCTTTCCCCATGTACAAAAGATTCACTTGCTTGCTTGCTTGCTTTCTACCCAACCAGCAACCCCTTGGCTCAGGCACTGAGGGTAAGTGGAGGTATTTGCAGATGTGGAGGATGGCACAAAAACATTGTCAAATCAAAGGCTTGAATTATTACACAGAGTTCAGGAAGTTTCACAAGGCACTCAAAACACTCCATTGTCTGGGCCCTGGAACAAGCTCCCCTTTCTTCATGGTGAAAAACAACCTAGCGTTTCTCATAATCAAATCTGTATATTCCAGCAGGCCGTTCCTTGTTTTTTGGAATTCTTTGCATTGGCTATGGTTAGGGTGCACTGTTTGCCTCAACAATAGCAACATTGATTTGCGCTTTTTCAGAGAATTTTGGTTGACTTGAGCAAACAGAAAAAAAAAAAAGCCCGGCCATGCCTGTAAAGAAGGAGTCACTGTCGCAGGGAAAACCCGCCATTCAGACAACGTTACTGAAATTTATCATGCAGTGATTACTGCACCAGCACTGCCTACCAAAGTCATACCCCCCCCCTCTGCAACCACAGCACAATCAGCACAAGAGAGTCCGCCCGACCCTGCCTGCACAATCAGCCCTTGTTTATGAAGTGAAAGTATTTGGGAACTGCTGTTACATTGATGTTTGGTTGCCACGGGCAGCGATTGCCACGTAGAGTCACGACCTTCCTGTTTTGCCACATAGTAACTTATTGAGATGATACAAATGATTCTGGCTCTCTATCTGCTCGTTTAACTGCTGGCTGGGGTCAGGGGTCAAATGTGCCCTTTTTATGAGGCAGCTTTTGAAGTGGCTGCTACCACAGCGAGGGCCCTGATGTGGATGCTCAGACTGCTCTGGACTTCACCACCTACCGAGGGAGGGGAGGCTAATGGCACAGAGACAATGGCCTAACAGACAACCCCCAGATCACTGATATAAAAAGCCCACCTTTGTCATCAGTTTATTCTCGTCGCCAGCGGTGAACATGGTTTTCCAGATGGAAGTAATCGTTTTACTCAGGAGGCTCTCCAGGAGGGATTCTTGCCATCGCTCGTTGAAACCGGCTGTCTCTCCACACACACACACACACACACACACACACACACACACACACACACACACACACACACACACACACACACTATGACTTATAAAGACTTATACTACGCTGCGCACACACACACACGTGTTTGAAATTCAAATGGAATTGCATAGGAGCTACAATGTTATCTTCTAGTGAAGTAATAGTCAATGGATGATAAAGTTCCTGATATATTCCGAACTAATGAACTCGTAGCAGGGATAAAAAAAAAAAGCCTTTTAGGAAAACAGACATAGAGGGTTAGATTCTAAAAGCTATTTGCTCCAAATTCAAAAATGAAAAAGAAACCACTTAAGATTACTCACAAGTTCCTAAGTTAAGAGAGTTAGTGGTTTATATCTGGTTTGATGACTTTATTGGGTGTGTTTTTCCTTTCTGAAGGAAACGACGATATGGATGAAATAGCTTTGTGAATCTAGCCCAGAGAGTGGTGACAGTATGGAATAGGTTACCAAGCCATGTTGTTGATGCTGAATAAGTGGGATCCCTATGACCTGATATCACAAAGTTTGGGGATCAATCAGCGACCAGGAACCAGACGAGCACTGATGAGCCTTCTCTCGGTCGTACATTTTCTTAAATTATTATGATACGCCCACTTATAATAAAAATGCATTGCAAATATACTGTACAGTATGATATAGTAACTGCAACATGCGTGTTGTACAGTTTAATTACACCTAACATATCACGAATACAAAGATGCATTTAGTGTTACATGTAGTGTAACGATACACCAGTCTCACAATACGATGCATATCACGATATGCAGGTCCCGACATGGTACGTATCGCGATATGCAGGTCCCGACACGATATGTATCACGATATGCAAGTCCTGATGCGATATGTGTCACGATACACAGGTCCAGGTATGGTATGTGTCACGATACGCAGGTCCAGGTATGGTATGTGTCACGATACGCAGGTCCAGGTATGGTATGTGTCACGATACACAGGTCCAGGTATGGTATCTGTCACGATACGCAGGTCCAGGTATGGTATGTGTCACGATACGCAGGTCCAGGTATGGTATGTGTCACGATACACAGGTCCAGGTATGGTATGTGTCACGATACGCAGGTCCAGGTATGGTATGTGTCACGATACGCAGGTCCAGGTATGGTATGTGTCACGATACACAGGTCCAGGTATGGTATGTGTCACGATACACAGGTCCAGGTATGGTATGTGTCACGATACGCAGGTCCAGGTATGGTATGTGTCACGATACGCAGGTCCAGGTATGGTATGTGTCACGATACACAGGTCCAGGTATGGTATCTGTCACGATACGCAGGTCCAGGTATGGTATGTGTCACGATACGCAGGTCCAGGTATGGTATGTGTCACGATACGCACGTCCAGGTATGGTATGTGTCACGATACACAGGTCCAGGTATGGTATGTGTCACGATACGCAGGTCCAGGTATGGTATGTGTCACGATACACAGGTCCAGGTATGGTATGTGTCACGATACGCAGGTCCAGGTATGGTATGTGTCACGATACGCAGGTCCAGGTATGGTATGTGTCACGATACGCAGGTCCAGGTATGGTATGTGTCACGATACACAGGTCCAGGTATGGTATGTGTCACGATACGCAGGTCCAGGTATGGTATGTGTCACGATACGCAGGTCCAGGTATGGTATGTGTCACGATACGCAGGTCCAGGTATGGTATGTGTCACGATACGCAGGTCCAGGTATGGTATGTGTCACGATACACAGGTCCAGGTATGGTATGTGTCACGATACGCAGGTCCAGGTATGGTATGTGTCACGATACGCAGGTCCAGGTATGGTATCTGTCACGATACGCAGGTCCAGGTATGGTATGTGTCACGATACACAGGTCCAGGTATGATATGTATGGACCTGATGGGCTACTTGTATGATGCATAATAAGATCAGATGATCAATTTAATGATGGACCACTCACTTAAAAGACTGAAATTAAATGAGTTGGGGAGAGTATGTATTCATACTGACTATAAAACACACTTCTTCATTGAAGAACCACTTGGTGATCAGCAATGAGCTCTGCTGTGCTTTCGGTCTCATATCACAATGCAAACAATACACACCTCTATTACAATACATCATGTAAAGAAAGCACCACAACTCATCGATGCACAGTGAACCGTTGCACCCCTAGTTACATGTACCTTATTGTTTTCATTGTGTGATATCATTAATGATATTAATAGCAATCAGATTTGTTATAATAAAGAAACGAAAAAACTCCAATTGATGGACAGCCATGGAATTCAGTTTAGCCTAATTCAGGAAGCAAACGTGACTTTGACAAAGTGTTTTAATGCCATTGTGTGATATAGAACGATCATATGAATATTCAAAAACAAAAACCAAGGCTTCTGAACTGAACAAGTGGTTTAACAGCCAGATATCATGATATCACTCTACAGCACCTTAAAGCAAGGCCTCACACTTACACACTTTCAGAAGGAGTTTGAATTTGTTGACAATTGATACCGATCGCATGGACCGTCTTTTAATTGATAACAGCAGGGAAGGTGTGAACTTTAAATAGACATTCTAATTATGGGATAAAAGCTGGGATTTTTGGAAATGTTATGGCATTTGGAAATAGATTAATAGTGCTGTACGGACACCACCACCCCGCAGCTAAATGACATAAAATCTGGAGATCAGCAGAATCGTGAAGGCAGTCTCACAGGAGCCAGGCTGGCAGGAATCGAGGGACACATACTGTGTGTGATCCTGACTCACTTTGATTTCATACCTGGTGACGTGACATACAGTACTGGAGTATTATACAAGGTGGTTCTTAATGATGTGGTCACTCCAGTCCTGCTTACCTCCTAGCACACTGCGTCAGCCTTTGGGCTGCTGAGTGCATTGACTGACGCCTTTCAGCTGTCACAGAGGTTGTCATTCCCCATCAGTCAACAGTTGGCTCCTGACCAGTAGAGCAGTTGTCTTCTGGGACATTTGTCATTCCTTAAGGACGCGTGACACAGTGGTCCTGGGTTTCCAGGGATGCAGCTGCAGTCTAGGATACAGATGCAGTGACTACTCAGCGATCCATCCCCCCTGGCACCCAGGGATAGATCCTGCCCTGATCGGTGTACAGAGCACTTTCAGCTGCACAGTCACTCACATGACATGACTGCTTTATTTACTAACAGCTCCACTTCCTAGTGAAGCACTCACACCCTCTGTGTTTCCATACCCTTAGAGGCGGGATGATGATCAAACAGTTTCTACACAATAGTACTGTATTGGCCTATGAGACCAGCACTGGATATCAGTGGTAACCCATCTGCTTTGTATAGTGCTAAGGTGCTCTGCTACCAGAAGTGGTATTGTATAAGATGCATCATGGACATACCTGATCTACTTTCCTCTAGAGCACCCATGAGGTCACAGTGTTTCCAAACAACCCCGAAGATTACCTGGCTCCATTGCACTTATTATTAGACTGTAAGCAATACACAGTGATGGGTCCAGTCCGAAGGGTTCTAAAAATGGTCATAAGTCTGTAATCATTGGATGAGACCATTTGTGGAGTGTGTGTTTTTTTCTTCATATACAGTCTGTCCGTATGAACACAATTACACACAAAGAGAAACCCCGGGAAGCTACCTGTGTGATCCAGCTTTAATTGTACAGTGCGTGTCACCAGGGCTCTGGGGTATGGCAGGTAGTGATCTATAACCCCTGCCTCTGTCTGGAGGAATGTGGACTCTTGATGTATTGGAGCTTCAGTGACGAGTCTGCAGGACAGTACAGCTGCTAAGACAAAGAGGCAGTGTTGTATGAATGGGGAGCGGGGAAGGGGGGGTCCTGGAACCCTGGGGAGGGAGGGATATATGGTAAGGATCTCATGCAAAGACAATGCCATGCTTACTGGCTTGAGGGACAACAACATCAAAATACCATGTTCATGAAGGAATGTAGAATAAAACAGTGGAGACAATGCACTGATATATAAATGGATGTGTATGCACTGTATATATATATATATATATATATATATATATATATATATATATATATATATATATATATATATATATATATATAAGAAGAACAGGTAGTAAAGTGGGTTAAAGCACTAGTCTGTCACCTTTGAAGGGCTGGATCCTAATCCGTCTCCTGTCACAAGTTAATCTGTTAAAGTCTCACTGTCCCATTCACAGAACAATGAGATGGGATGGGGTGCATGGACAATGGGAACTGAGCAGGTTAAAGATTTTGGTGGTCTTCTTTAGTCCACATCACACAATTCGGCACACTTTGGGACAATAGGTAGACTCTGGTCTCTGGTCCCCTGGGCACTGCGGTCCGTTAGATCAAGACTGAAGCGTAGTGCTGAAGCTTTCTTTGCCAATGCGATTGAGATGCTAGCCTGCAGCCAATGCACCTAGCCCTCCACCTTGCATCATGAAGCCGGTACAGACATTGCATGCTATATTGTAGATTCCCTTCACTTACCACTGGGTCATTTAAAGTGACTAATCTCCCATAGCCTGTCCCAGAATACTGGAGACCGGAAGACTAAGAATATGTAAGAACCCCATCTGAGGTCCTCCATGCAGTAGTACCCACCAGGGCTGCTCAATTTGAACATGTGTGCTGGGTTATCTAGCTGTTCAGCTAGTCATATTAATGATATTGCTGTATTGTTTCCACAAGATACACAAGTCCTGTACCAGAAAATATTAATCATTTATAATAACTCCTAAACGCATTAGCAATTCACTGAGTTTTACAAAATAACGCAAGGTCCGTTTAGACCACAAACACCACTGATCTGTTAGATTGAAGTAAGAGTTTTGAGCTGAGGCGACACTGTTCAAAATCAGAAATGCACCGCCAACCCCATACAAACCCTGCAGACCTGCGCTGTATCTGAGACTCAAACATTCTTTAAAATCTGCCAAAATAATGCAAAACCAGTGTTTGTTTGTCTGCTAAGTATTATCTTAAAAAAAACCCACTTGCTGTATAATCATGAATATATATTTAGAGAGCAGGTTTTGTGTTTGTAAACAAATCTATGGGCTAATTTTTAATCAAAACCAGTTTCTGGAAGGACGCGTGCATGTAAACAGAGTCTATGTCTCGTCTGCTAATTAAGCGACCACCACTATAAATATTATTCTCTTCATTGCATCTCCTTTTAAACACCATGCGATACACAGCGAGTGAAATGCGTTTCATAAGGCTGTTAGCATGCAGGGTATTAAACTATAGTGCAGCTTGCTAAAAGGAATCCTGTCTTGCAAGAGGACGTAAAAATCAATGTCACAAACAAATGAAAATCATTTACACTATGTTTGTTAGGGATCTACAGACACATTTAAAAATCGCCCCAAATTCTCAATTTTCAATTTAAATCCCAACACTATGAGTTCTAACAACACTATGAGTTAGTTATGTTCTAACTAACCATGATCCAGTCCAGGGATAGAAATAAGACTCCCGTTACACAGCAGTTTGATCCGTTCCTGGTTTTACTGTGAGTTTAATAAGACACACCTAAGCTTGGCTAATCAAGCACCTATTAAAACCTGGAATGGATGAAAAATAATAATCATTTGCTGAAACGTTTTTAATTTGAAATAAGGAAATAATCTGAAATAACGATGATTACAATAGAATCAAAGGTGATGGGATCAATGCAATTTATTGGCAATGAGTTACTTTCTAATGAATGTGCATCCAATCCTTCCATGCAAGACATCTTGCCCTGTATACATGATGTGATTAAACCTCTAAAGTATATTTACACAGCATGTTTATCGTACACTGACATGCAAACCCCGGGTTGATAGCTGAGGTTACCTAGCTAGCGTGCCTTTTTCCTTTTTTAATTCTGTTTACAAATGGTTTTTCCAAGATAAACCTGCCAAACAAAAGCGTTTGTCCTGAGCGTTGGTCCTCCTGACACCCCCCTTGGTGCTGCACGTGCAAGCCATTAATAACCAGATTAACATGCAGCCCGGGCACTGAGCTCAGCTGCTCCAGGTCTGTGGGGCGCTGTGGGCTTGCAAGGGTCTGGGTGTCGGTCACCCTCCCCTAACCTTGTCTTTGTCAGACGGATACAAAAGGCTGTGCGTTCAGAGCCTCGCGACGCTGATTAGTGTGAGTGACAAAGTGGAGCAGTGAGTCCACTCAGGCTTTCAGAATAAATCTATCAGAGAGTAATAGAATTCCATCAATCCTCCTCCCTCCCCGAGGGTCGCTGTGCTGGGATGAAGAGCCTGTTCCTCTGGGATTGTACAACTGTTATTATTCAATTACGCTCTTTTCTTCCCAGTTAAAGACCATGATATCATTATCACTTAATGAATACATATAATTGGATCTGGACTCTCAGTTTGGCTGATGAATCCCATTCACTATTCATTGAGCCTCAGCTCATCTTCTGGGCATTTATTATAGACTTTTAGCTGGAAATGATGATGACAGAGGGAATTTAGAATTAGCTCAGTGTTCATTCAATGCTTAGTTAAACACAAAGGATAATAAAAATGAAATTCTGGGAGAAGGCTCGAGGCTGTGTGTTACCTTCAGCTTGGAAATCCTGCTGATATTTTAGGAAAACACACAGACCCACAAACGCACAGAGAGAGAGAGAGAGAGGCACACACACAAACACACAGACCCACACGCATACACATACAGAGAGACACACAATCATACACACACACACACACACACACACACACACAAGCACATAAAGAGAGACACACACACAAAGAGACATGCGCACGCACGCACACACAAACACACACACACTCTACCCCTGCTAAAAGCAACATGTCACACCCCAAGCAAACACCACTAGGCCCAAATTACTCTAAAACTTTAAAGTAATGCTGATCTTAGAACTCCATTTGTCAGCTAATTTTGTTATTGAGCAATAGATTTGTTTGCTACTGAACAAGACTGAAGATGTCAGACTCTACTATCTTCCTGACCCTATCCAACAGCCTTCCATGGAATCACAGGTTTTATTCTCTTACAGAACATGAAACCTTTCATGCTATCACTTTAAAATGACTCTACTTTTATTTTTAATTTTCCACTGAAAACAAAAACAAAAGCATTTTTTTTTTTTTTTAAACTAACATTGATTTTGTGTTTACCAGCTGACCGGTTCCCCTCAAGTTAAAGAGGTGGACAGAAGCAAAGGGAGTTGTTTTTTTTTTGCCTCAAATTCAAATTGTGTTGTCCCATTGGCAAGAAAAGGATAGTGACCCCCCATCACATTGTTGGTAGTAAATGGAGCATACCAACCTTTAGATGAGCGCTGAGCAGAGCATGTCATTAATCCTAGTTAGACACTGCTGTTGGGCATTGGGAGAGGCCCATTCCAGATGCTACCCACAGAGACACTGCAGGCTGTGCAGGGCTCTCACACGGTAGCACCTCCAGCCCTCCATACATCACTCCAAATTAAATTTACATGAAGTGCTACTCCATCAGAGCCCTGGAGAAGCTGACATCATTAGAAAACGCAGAGCGATAATCCATTCAATCCTATTATACACATGTCTCTGGATTTTACCAAAGTTCATGCATACCTAAGTGTGAGTTTATGTTAAAAATTAAAGACTCTTTTACTAGAACAAAAGACTTTCTGAACTGTTGACTTTGAGAGGATTTCATTACGCTGTGCCACCATTCAGTCAAGGCAGACAGTTTAGTTTCCCTTTTTAGTCTTGCTGTTTTGGGGAGGTTAATGGTTCTTTTTTTATGCAATTCTTTTAGGATGAAGAAAACAGATATCTGTCTATCCGCAAGTCTTTCTACTCGCTCCCTCTCTCTTCCTCTCTCTCTTCAGGTTAATCAAACAGTTATCTGTTGTGGCACATAGTTTTCATTCACAATTAAGAAAATATTTACAAACAGCACCCAGAAGCTGTCTGAGTGAAGAGGCTGTGTAAAATCGTCAGAGTGAGCAGCTCTGGTTTAATTGCTTCATTATCACACTCCCTGCTCCTCGCTGGACTACCTGCTCCTGATCTCTGGACTCCCTGCTCCTGATCTCTGGACTCCCTGCTCCTCCTCGCTGAACTCCCTGCTCCTCCTCGCTGGACTCCCTGCTCCTCCTCGCTGGACTCCCTGCTCCTCGCTGGACTCCCTGCTGCTTCTCGATGGACTCCCTGCTCCTCGCTGGACTCCCTGCTCCTGATCTCTGGACTCCCTGCTCCTCCTCGCTGAACTCCCTGCTCCTCCTCGCTGGACTCCCTGCTCCTCCTCGCTGAACTCCCTGCTCCTCCTCGCTGGACTCCCTGCTCCTCCTCGCTGGACTCCCTGCTCCTCGCTGGACTCCCTGCTGCTCCTCGATGGACTCCCTGCTCCTGATCTCTGGACTCCCTGCTCCTCCTCGCTGAACTCCCTGCTCCTCCTCGCTGGACTCCCTGCTCCTCCTCGCTGGACTCCCTGCTCCTCGCTGGACTCCCTGCTCCTCCTCGCTGGACTCCCTGCTCCTTGCTGGACTCCCTGCTCCTCGCTGGACATCCTGCAAACTAGAGCTACTTGAAGAGTTCTGAATGAAGTTTTAAAAGAACTAGAACTTAAATTGCAGAGTGTTCTCTGCAATCTACTGTGAGGTCAATCTAGTACTCTGGTACAGTGCAGGTATGCTGCCCGCTGAGCTAGCCCCTAAAAAAACTGCATGAGCTCAGATCATTAAAAGACCCATGCTAGACCCATGCCAGACCCATTGATCAAGTTCCAAAATGGCACCAACTGCTGGTGACAATTGTGTGACACTAAAAATGATGTTTGTTTCTTTGTACAGTGTAAGTTTGTACAGCTTGTGGTTTTGTTGGTCCAAAGTCCTAACATCCCTCTAGGGCTAATTTGAATGAATTAGGGAATTGATACTTCTTGGTGGGATTATGGCTGGGGACCTTGGGGCAAACCCCCTGCTATTTGTGTCCTCAAAGCCCATGGACTTCACAGAGCGGCCCCTCTCACAGCATGCATTCCCAGGCACCATGCTGGGGTCCTTGGGGATGAAGCGCCTGCATGTTATACCCACTCAGGGTTTAAGCTTTAAGCCTGTACCCCCCTGTGACCTCCTGGGCTTGACTGAGGGCACTGTGTCCTGAGCCTGCCAACACACTGCTGGTATAAATACCGATTCATTTACACTGCAGCTGTTTTTATGAGGAAATTGGTTTTCAGAATCATTGCGTTCTCCTTTATGAAAGTTTGCTGTGGTCTTTTTTTGCACAGTATCTTTGCAGTTTAACCATGCTTTCCCCATGGTTCTACTATGCATTTACAAGAGATTGCCCTGGTTTTCCATGTTAATGAATCTGCTTTACCTTACCTCCCTATGCTTTCTTCCACTGTAGGCACCTTTTATAAGGGATGCTGTCCTCACCGCTCCTGATTCAGAGTGGACTCTTAGTTTGAAGATTGTCTTCATTCAAGCATTGTAGGAGTTTCATTTTTAGATAGTAACGCTAGTAAATGCTTGAATGAACAGACGTAGCTAAGGAAGTAGCCAACAGTGAAAAAGCAGGACTAACTCTTTACCTGTGTAACAAAGTGTGTAATGAAGACACACCTTTGTAGACAATGGATTGCAGAAAGTAACGCTATATTCTATTCAAACATGTTTATGAATAGAAAACAAAATGACAGTGCATTAGATTAAACATATACGTTACCTATAGGTATACTGACAGTGTATTCGATTAAAACAAATATGTTATCATAGGGGTGTCAGAATTACCTTTTTGCAGTACATGCTGTGTTTAAATAAAGATATAGGTCCATCTTTTTTTCCTCAGTAGCACAAAGTACACCTACTTTTTTATTGGTGATTCTCTGCAAGGACCTTGAATTGCATTTGAATAAACAGGTTCTAGATTGACAGCACTGGGGAATATGAATCCTGATCACAGCCACAACATACTGTAGACAGAGCAAAGGAACCCATTCTGTATCAACAATCTGCCCCAGCCGTGCTCTGGGGGGGATGAAGGGGCAGTTTAGTCAGTAAAACCACCGAGCAGACACCGGACTCGGACCTGACCCAGCTCCCCCCCCCCCTCCCGATCCCATCTGAGGGAGAGTCTGTATCTTTCAAGTGGAGGTGAAAGGCTTCATATCCAATTGCTATTCCATCGAGCCCCCTGTGCCCTTTGTTTTGCTTTTTCAATTTTCTGCTAATGCATTTCACAGCCTTGGCCATCATGTTTGCAATCCACATTCAGTTTGGAAAATCTCATTGGGGTTGTATTGAAATGGCCATGCTCTGAAATCTTTATCAGGCTTGATTTCGGACGGTGAATAAGAGCCACTCTCAATACAGGCATTTAGCTCACGGCATTGTTAGAAAATAGATATAAATACATGCTTTGATTCTGAGTTTTAATCAAACTGTCAGACATTAGTTGTGCTGCTAAAATGTCAGTGGTTCTTTACATTTATGTTATCTGGTACACAGGAAACAGATGGACTTTGTATGTCATTGCATATATGAAAAGAAAAATGTTGAGATATATGTATAATTTATAAATAATACATTAGGTCGTTAGACCTAGATATTTTGAATACATTTCACTGAATCAATTTGCACTTAAACCCTAAAAAGCTAGATGAATTATTTTAACAAGCATTTCAGTGTTTGACTCTTCCACAATTTATTTTGATCTTTTTAGGAAAACTGCAAAAGCAGTTCCTTGGGACACATTGACAGCGTGGATCAATATCTATCTGGTGACCTAACCTCTGTCCAAAGCAGCAGGTTATCTCCAGAATGTGAGGAGCGCTCTCCCCAGCTGACCTTGCCCTTTGACATGGCGACTGCGATCCAGCCGCTCCTCGGGGCAGTGGGCTTGAGCAGCATACAGGACACTGTGAAGTTGTTCCCCACTTGTCCAAATATTGATGGCAACGGACCCTATGTTTAAACAGACTATCTAAATCTGTCACAAGCTTCGCTTCACCACCTACCTTGCTGCACCCATTACAGAATGCCCAGCCCTAGAAAAACAAACAAACAAGCAGATTTAGTGCACTGTGTATGTTGTTGGGCAATATTTGATGTACCCCGTTATCCTAACTCATTAAGGCTCACTGTGATCTGCTAAAAAGACAGTTACACAAGCACTTGATCCCTTATAAAAAAAGTGTCTCATAGTAAAAGCATAGCAAAGTGTAATAAAGCATAGTGAAAGCAGGGTAAAGCATTGTGCAAGCATTGTAGAATAGCGAGGTATGGTAAAGCACATTAATAAACAGGGCAAAGCAGGGTAAACTATGATAAATGCATAGTATGTCAAAAGCATGGTCAAACTGCAAAAAACACAGTGCAGAAATACAGTGGTAAACTTTTATAAGGGATGTCATAGTCCTGTTGCATTGACCCTCTGGTACAGTGCAGTTGGGTACGATGCCAGAGCAGGTTCCTCCAGAGCCTCCCTTTGTATTTTGGTGTCAGCGAGTGCAGCTCCATTCTGACATGCACAGCCTCTTCAGTGAGGCAGCTCCATTCTGACATGCACAGCTCCATTCTGACATGCACAGCATCTTCAGCGAGTGCAGCTCCATTCTGACATGCACAGCATCTTCAGTGAGTGCAGCTCCATTCTGACATGCACAGCCTCTTCAGTGAGGCAGCTCCATTCTGACATGCACAGCATCTTCAGTGAGTGCAGCTCCATTCTGACATGCACAGCATCTTCAGTGAGTACAGCTCCATTCTGACATGCACAGCCTCTTCAGTGAGTGCAGCTCCATTCTGACATGCACAGCCTCTTCAGTGAGGCAGCTCCATTCTGACATGCACAGCCTCTTCAGTGAGGCAGCTCCATTCTGACATGCACAGCCTCTTCAGCGAGTGCAGCTCCATTCTGACATGCACAGCCTCTTCAGTGAGGCAGCTCCATTCTGACATGCACAGCGTCTTCAGTGAGTGCAGCTCCATTCTGACATGCACAGCGTCTTCAGTGAGTACAGCTCCATTCTGACATGCACAGCATCTTCAGTGAGTACAGCTCCATTCTGACATGCACAGCCTCTTCAGTGAGTGCAGCTCCATTCTGACATGCACAGCCTCTTCAGTGAGGCAGCTCCATTCTGACATGCACAGCCTCTTCAGTGAGTGCAGCTCCATTCTGACATGCACAGCCCAGTGAGTGCAGCTCCATTCTGACATGCACAGCATCTTCAGTGAGACAGCTCCATTCTGACATGCACAGCATCTTCAGTGAGTGCAGCTCCATTCTGATATGCACAGCATCTTCAGTGAGTGCAGCTCCATTCTGATATGCACAGCATCTTCAGTGAGTGCAGCTCCATTCTGACATGCACAGCATCTTCAGTGAGTGCAGCTCCATTCTGACATGCACAGCGTCTTCAGTGAGTACAGCTCCATTCTGACATGCACAGCGTCTTCAGTGAGTACAGCTCCATTCTGACATGCACAGCACCTGCCATTCAGAACAGGGCCTCTCGAGAAGCAGCTGCCAATCATGGAGAATGCATGCAATGTGCACTGATGTCTACTAGGGGCTACGCTGAGACCCCCAAACTCATTTCATTAGCTACCTGATTCAGATTCAAACACAGCCCTGTAGAGGTGGAAGCCAGCAGTGCACCTGGCCATCCAGTAACCTGTTTTTGCTATTGGAATCACAAAGAACCTGCAGGCAGAGCCTCAGTGCTGTGCTGTGTGTAACAGGCTTGCAATAGAGCAACACAGAGCTCCAGGAAGCACACGTTATTGACATGGTATTGTTATATTACAGGTTACTCCAGTACAGTTTAAAGACACTGTCTAGTTTAAGTCTGGGGACAGTATCTGAATGAACAACTACTTTATATTGTGTTCTTTCTGTACCTGAACATGTAAAAAAATTGTTTTAAATTATCATGAACTGCTTGACTGGAGGGGAAGGAAGCAAATTGTCAGTTCACAGGTGATGTCACAGAGATGACATGTTATACTGGCAAGAGGACTGAGTGCAGATATCATGAACACTGTCGCATCGTTGCAGCTTTCCTTCATGGGCTGAAGCTGCTTACACTCTTGGCTTAAGCATTTTTTACATCAATGTGTAACGGCTGGGAATCTGGGATACTGTGGTGCTAACGCTTTATTCCAAGTGTCATAAATAAGAATTGAATTCATATGCAATGCACCACTTGCTGAAATGTAGTTCCATGTTACTAACCAGTCAATTCCTATGCCATGCATGTGTGGGTATCTAGCATTAGGCTGCTATCTGAGCTCATATTTCATATGTAAGTTGAGCATGTATTTTGAGACTTTTCCTGCTCCAGTAAAATAAAAATTAAAAAAATCCTGGTAAAACCTACAGTATAGAAACCTGTGGAATGTCCTGTGAGTGCACATTGTAACCAGTAGCTGACAGCGTGGAGTGCACTGTGGAGGAATGTCCTGTGAGTGTACATTGTAACCAGTAGCTGACAGCGTGGAGTGCACTGTGGAGGAATGTCCTGTGAGTGCACATTGTAACCAGTAGCTGACAGCGTGGAGTGCACTGTGGAGGAATGTCCTGTGAGTGCACATTGTAACCAGTAGCTGACAGCGTGGAGTGCACTGTGCAGGCATGTCCTGTGAGTGCACATTGTAACCAGTAGCTGACAGCGTGGAGTGCACTGTGCAGGCATGTCCTGTGAGTGCACATTGTAACCAGTAGCTGACAGCGTGGAGTGCACTGTGGAGGAATGTCCTGTGAGTGTACATTGTAACCAGTAGCTGACAGCGTGGAGTGCACTGTGGAGGAATGTCCTGTGAGTGCACATTGTAACCAGTAGCTGACAGCGTGGAGTGCATTGTGCAGGCATGTCCTGTGAGTGCACATTGTAACCAGTAGCTGACAGCGTGGAGTGCACTGTGGAGGAATGTCCTGTGAGTGCACATTGTAACCAGTAGCTGACAGCGTGGAGTGCACTGTGCAGGCATGTCCTGTGAGTGCACATTGTAACCAGTAGCTGACAGCGTGGAGTGCACTGTGGAGGAATGTCCTGTGAGTGCACATTGTAACCAGTAGCTGACAGCGTGGAGTGCACTGTGCAGGCATGTCCTGTGAGTGCACATTGTAACCAGTAGCTGACAGCGTGGAGTGCACTGTGCAGGCATGTCCTGTGAGTGCACATTGTAACCAGTAGCTGACAGCGTGGAGTGCACTGTGGAGGAATGTTCTGTAGCATTACCAGGGGCCACAGAATTTTAATTGCGTTCCATTTTAAATACTGCTGTTCTTTGAAGCACTATTTCTGCACAGTCGCAGAATGCTGGTGAATAATGTATCCCCATCCGTCTGAACAACGAGACAATGCCCCAGTCAGCAAAAATGATAGAACTGTATTCAATTAAACGCATTCCCCTTAACTTAACATAGTTCATCTTTTTCATATATATTATTCTATTTCTGGTGCTAATTTTAGAAAGTTACAATGTAAATGAATATCACAGAGAAATCTCCAAGGACGATAAATCTGCAGCTCTTGAAACAGACTGGCAAACCAGCTCTTAATTTGATCAAACTTTACTTATTCACTGAGTGAAAATACGCAAGAGAAAACAGAATAGTACAGGAGAGAGGCGCATTACTACAGCAGAGAGGTGCATTACTGCAGGAGAGAGGCGCATTACTACAGCAGAGAGGTATATTACTACAGCAGAGAGGCGCATTACTACAGGAGAGAGGCGTATTACTACAGGAGAGAGGCGCATTACTACAGGAGAGAGGTATATTACTACAGCAGAGAGGTGCATTACTACAGGAGAGAGGTGTATTACTACAGCAGAGAGGTGTATTACTACAGGAGAGAGGTGTATTACTACAGCAGAGAGGTGTATTACTACAGCAGAGAGGTGCATTACTACAGCAGAGAGGTGTATTACTACAGCAGAGAGGTGTATTACTACAGGAGAGAGGTATATTACTACAGCAGAGAGGTGCATTACTACAGCAGAGAGGTGTATTACTACAGCAGAGAGGTATATTACTACAGCAGAGAGGTGCATTACTACAGGAGAGAGGTGTATTACTACAGCAGAGAGGTGCATTACTACAGCAGAGAGGTGCATTACTACAGCAGAGAGGTGTATTACTACAGGAGAGAGGTGCATTACTACAGCAGAGAGGTGCATTACTACAGCAGAGAGGTGTATTACTACAGGAGAGAGGTGCATTACTACAGCAGAGAGGTGTATTACTACAGCAGAGAGGTGTATTACTACAGGAGAGAGGTGCATTACTACAGCAGAGAGGCGCATTACTACAGCAGAGAGGTGCATTACTACAGCAGAGAGGTGCATTACTACAGGAGAGAGGTGCATTACTACAGGAGAGAGGCGCATTACTACAGCAGAGAGGTGCATTACTACAGGAGAGAGGCGCATTACTACAGCAGAGAGGCGCATTACTACAGCAGAGAGGTGCATTACTACAGCAGAGAGGTGCATTACTACAGGAGAGAGGTGCATTACTACAGGAGAGAGGCGCATTACTACAGCAGAGAGGTGCATTACTACAGGAGAGAGGCACATTACTACAGCAGAGAGGTGCATTACTACAGCAGAGAGGTGCATTACTACAGCAGAGAGGCGCATTACTACAGGAGAGAGGCGCATTACTGCAGGAGAGAGGAGCATTACTACAGGAGAGAGAGGCGCATTACTACAGCAGAGAGGTGCATTACTACAGGAGAGAGAGGCGCATTACTACAGGAGAGAGGTGCATTACTACAGGAGAGAGAGGCGCATTACTACAGCAGAGAGGCGCATTACTACAGCAGAGAGGTGCATTACTACAGCAGAGAGGCGCATTACTACAGCAGAGAGGCGCATTACTGGACAGTTGCAATGCAGCCCACTAAATATTTACTTTATTAATCATTGTTACACAAATGTTTTTACCTCTTCAGATGTAGCATCCAGGGGTTATATTATGTAATGATGTTATTGGTGTTTTAACACATGACTAATTCACGTCATTATTTGCATCGCTACCTTTCACAAATATATCGGCTAGCGATGAAGCGATGATTAAATCGACACGCATTCTCTAATGTTTTAATCACAAGTGATCTCAAACACGCTTCACCTTCACTCCCTGTTAAAGCTTCACTCCCCCGCTGATTCGAGATGATGAAAGATCAAGTTGTTGTTTTGGTATCACTGGCCTAACAAATAAAAACGCAACCATGTTCAGCCGCAGAGGAGGCGCGTTACATTTTAAAACGAAATAACCGCACACAAGAAGGAAAGCAAACCAAATGCCTCTCGGGTATTAACGGTGTTTGGTTTTAGTCCCGTCCCGCCTGTGTCTCAAGTACCGAAGCAGCCTCCACGCTACCTGGGCGCAGCTCGATAAATGATTGGACAGCGCCCTGTCAGTCCCTCATTGTGCTCACATGTCCCTGAGTATCCAATCGGGCGCACGCAGTCTTTTCTGCGCAGGTGTGTAATTGTTTAGTTGAACCTAAGCAGGTGTTTAATCGACTCATTCGGGGTCACGGTTGGAGTAAGTTTCTGAAATAACCCTAAAGTGCATAAGTATGATTTATTATTTAATTCCACACATATGGAAACATGTATTTAAAATGTATGACAATTACGATTTATGTATCAATAACGTAATATTAAATAAGATACGACCTATTCAGATTTTTTTTTTTGTAATCTTACAGGTGTTCATATAGGGTTAGTAGGCTACTGGAGCTGTTTTAGGTCTAGTTGTTATGTTAATATCAATAGGAGGCTGTGTGGTCCAGTGGTTAAAGAAAAGGGCTTGTAACCAGGAGGTCCCCGGTTCAAATCCCACCTCAGCCACTGACTCACTGTGTGACCCTGAGCAAGTCACTTCACCTCCTTGTGCTCCGTCTTTCGGGTGAGACGTAATTGTAAGTGACTCTGCAGCTGATGCATAGTTCACACGTCCTAGTCTCTGTAAGTCGCCTTGGATAAAGGCGTCTGCTAAATAAACTAATAATAATAATATCATTTACTGTGGCTGTCATTTCATGTAAAGCAGGCATTGTTTCCTAATTACTAAGAATACCGTGGCCTGATCTTTATTGGACTCGTTTTATTGTTTACCATTATTGCGTGTGCTCTGGTGAGCACAGTGAATGAAAATGAAGTAATGCGTGTGTACCGGTCTGAGTGATTTACCATTGAATCAGTGGTCACATTGCACTGAGCCATCTGTGCCGCATGTGGAGGGCAGCAGGGCCGGGCTGTTGAGTTTTGGGTACGTGTGGGTTGCTGTCTTCAACTGATTATAAAACCTTCAGAAGCTATGATGTCACCGTCATGTGAGCTGATATGCCGTGAGTCAGGAAAACACTCATTTGCAACAACAGTTGTTCTCTTCAGTAAAATATCGAATAATAATTGTATTTCTTTCAATAGGGAAACACCTGACATGGATTCGGACCCAGATTCCTCAGAACGCAGGCTGCAACCCGGACCGTGAAAAACAGAACTGTTTCCCACTTCCCTTTTCTCTAAATGTGTAAGGCCAGTAAAATATGTGTTTCTTCAGTCCTGGTGTTAATCTGTAAATCCTTAACAAACCAATCCACAATCTTAACCTGAAATGTTTACGTTTATTTTAAATACATTTGTTAAATAATCAAACTATACGATATTTATACGACACTGTATGATAGACATGTTGTTTTCAGTCGCATCAGTTGCGCACATTGTGGTTTGACACGCAATTGCAAACAATAGAGTTGCTTTATCTTGCACGGTGTTGAATTCGTGTTTCCCCAGAGGCGAAATTAAGTGAGGGCGGGAGTCCAGTATTTTGTTTATTATGATACAAAGTTTGACGTTGTATAATTTCATGCCGTGTCATGAGAGAGAGAGAGAATTCAAAAGCAGCAAACTCTATCCAAGGAGAATCGGATCCAACAGGATACTCATCAATCACTAGAAACTCACTATTTTACTGTAATAAACAGCTACACGTGTCAGCCTCCGTCTGCTTCAGCTAGCACCCTAGAGATAGACTGATGTGCTTTAAGTTTTAAAATTCAAGTAGATGGATTTGAAGATGATTTTGCTGTGACCTGGAGCAATCTCAGTGGGCGCAGCAGCAGCGAGACTCTGCCCCTGGCTCTTCCACACCCCTGGCGGCAGAGCTATCATCCAGACTTCGGGTTCAATATGAAAATGACAGTGCTCGACTATCAGATCAATACGCTGTATTGCCAGCGCATAGAAAAACGTGGAACTGCATGATGACGAGTTAACGCACATTTCTGTGTCTCTACGCAGATGCGAACACAGTGTTATCGGACGAATTTTAATATAGAAGTGTTTGGCTTATTTGTTATAGAATATACTTTAGACGCCAAAACTTGTCTTACCAAAATAAAAATAAAAATGCGCGCCTGATATATGGTGTGTTTGCGTGTGTGTTTTTTGGTTTGGTTTTGTTCATAAATATATGGTTTTATAGTGAATGTTGCTCCACACCCGCAGTCTTTGAGATAGGGAACCCCGTTAGAAATATCCCACGGGAAGCCATGGGTTCAGTTCATTCTATAGGCGATGTGTTATACGCATCGTGTAGTGTATAACTGCAATGTAGCTAACGCTGTGTAATCTGACAGCGATTCAGGTCACTTTGTTTAACATGCATCCGTGCTTACAGGAAACGCCTCGCCTTTATTAACGGTGCCCTGGTTTATAAAAGAGATTCTTGTTTTGATGAGTATCTTTAAGAATTCAGCGATTACACATCCGTACCACTCTGACCAAGCTTTCTACACAATTAGCAATGGGATCGCTGGTTACATTTATCACATTAAGCACTTTGTAAACATTTGATAACTTTCAAAGAAGGGCTCAGTTGTACCAAATGAAATGACCCTGATGCAAGTCATCTGACAGCAATACTCCTAATCTCTAGAATAGATTGTTTTCATGCAGAATATTTAACATGATAATTCAATTTTCTGTTCTGCTCGCTTGAGTCACAAGGGCCCCTTATCTCTTTAGCCAGACCTTGCATTCTGTACATATTCAAGGTGCACCCCCTTAGAAGGATGGGGAGATCCGTGCCAGACAGCACTTAATGCAGAAGCGTTGATGCTTTCATTTAAACGATACAAACAGCCTCTCCTCAGACTTGCTAACATTATATCCCACCCAGATCCATTAGGTCTGGTTTTTATAAACAAGCCCCATAGACATGCCTGTGATTTTTCTTACTATTACTTGCTGCTGATTTCGTATAGGTAATTAAATCTGCTTCAGCATTTGCAACTGTAAAATCAAGTGCATTGTACTAAACCAGAAAAGTTTATAACTCACTATCTTAAAGACTAGCTACAACGATTCGGCTTCTGCCTTTTTCAGATAGCATGGTAGAAATAGCTACTGTAGGTAGACTGATGTTGCTGTTCAAGTCTGAAAGTTTCAGTGTTAATAAGCAGGACACTAGCCAGGAGTTTTATTAACCTGCACTGGGGTTCAGCTTCTGAGAGCGAACACAGATTAACCTATACTGGGGTTCAGCTTCTGAGAGCGAACACAGATTAACCTGTATCGGGGTTCAGCTTCTGAGAGCGAACACAGATTAACCTGAACTGGGGTTCAGCTTCTGAGAGCGAACACAGATTAACCTGTACTGGGGTTCATCTTCTGAGAGCGAACACAGATTAACCTGTACTGGGGTTCAGCTTCTGAGAGCGAACACAGATTAACCTGCACTGGGGTTCAGCTTCTGAGAGCGAACACAGATTAACCTGTATCGGGGTTCAGCTTCTGAGAGCGAACACAGATTAACCTGTACTGGGGTTCAGCTACTGAGAGCGAACACAGATTAACCTATACTGGGGTTCAGCTTCTGAGAGCGAACACAGATTAACCTGTACTGGGGTTCAGCTTCTGAGAGCGAACACAGATTAACCTGTACTGGGGTTCAGCTTCTGAGAGCGAACACAGATTAATCTGTACTGGGGTTCAGCTTCTGAGAGCGAACACAGATTAACCTGCACTGGGGTTCAGCTTCTGAGAGCGAACACAGATTAACCTGCACTGGGGTTCAGCTTCTGAGAGCGAACACAGATTAACCTGCACTAGGGTTCAGCTTCTGAGAGCGAACACAGAGTAACCTGCACTGGGGTTCAGTTTCTGAGAACGAACACAGATTAACCTGCACTGGGGTTCAGCTTCTCAGTGCGAACACAGATTAACCTGTACTGGGGTTCAGCTTCTGAGAGCGAACACAGATTAACCTGTACTGGGGTTCAGCTTCTGAGAGCGAACACAGATTAACCTGTACTGGGGTTCAGCTTCTGAGAGTGAACACAGATTAACCTGCACTGGGGTTCAGCTTCTGAGAGCGAACACAGAGTAACCTGCACTGGGGTTCAGCTTCTGAGAGCGAACACAGAGTAACCTGCACTGGGGTTCAGCTTCTGAGAACAAACAGAGATCCCAAACCAGACCAGGCTACAGGCCCAGTACGTTCAAAAAAACAAATGAAGATGGTTAAAGATCTTCCCTTCACCTCCCTGGTGTGCACACAAAGTTTAGTGTCCCATTAGAAACAAATCAATAGAGAGCCACGCTTCACTTCCCTGACCAAAACTGGAAATGATTTGCACTCGTATTTTCTTAGGACAGTATATTTTAATAAATTGTGTAAACCCACAGGGCTGGAGTGGAAACCTATTAATCAAAGTACACTTCAACAGACAAAATGCATGTATCAGAGTCCCGTCCCGTCCGTCCCATACCCCAACACACACACACACACACACACACATGCACCCTTCGTTACTGTATCAAAGTCTATTTACAGACGATTCATTTATCATATCATAATTTATCATGTTTCTCAGGTAAGCAACAGGACAACTTGTTTCCTCCCTTCTGCAGGACAATATAACTTATACATTGGTAAAAGTGCAATAAAATGTATGCAAAATTCAGTGTCAAGTGACACAGCCATGAGTAACAGACTAACTGAACATGGTATTCAGAAATGTCCCATGTCTTCAGTTTAGTGTCTCCTGCCTGGTAAAGAATTCTACTGAAAGTGATGTAGAAAAACCTTTTCTAACTCTCCGAAGTGTATTTTTTTTTAAATTGAAATGCTGCCATGCAAAGAAGCTGAAAAAGCCCATTAAAGATCTAAATAATCCAGTCCTTTTTGCAATCAGTTCACTGGCGGTCAGATAAAGACGGATCTTCAAGCGATGGCACAAAAGAAGTAATAATTACATGCGAGGGGGTACTTGTGATCTTTTTAATTATTCTGCACTTCATTTTAAAACCCACCGTTCAAAAAGGCAACATGAAAATGGATTGCCTTAAAAGCCAGTCTGACAATCCTGGAAGCCCATAAATAACCCAACTTCTGAAAGAAAAAGAAATATTAAAAGCGCAGCCGGATCCCTTTAGTTTTCAGATAAGACGCGCCTGTCGGGTAATTGAATGGGCTGCTCTTTGGTACACTTGTTATCTTGTGAAACTCAACGTGTAAGATAGGAATCTCTTGAATGTCAGCAGCAGAAATGGAATTAACAAGAGCTCTTTTTATTGTTGCAGAAGGTCATTAGGCTGCAGATTCAGTCATTATGGAAATTGTCTGTCCAGTCTGGGGGAATGTTTGCTCCGTTCCATAAGGAATTGAAACGTTCAATCAGTTTCTCTCGTGGGAAAGTTAGGTCATAACTGCAAGTGTACCAGCAAAATCAAATTAAGCAAAGACATTTCATTAGGGTTTATAGCCAGAAGGCATCTGTAAAAGTACAGGGCAAAGAAAGTTATGTGGGATTCAAGAGAGGGAGAATGATTTGCTGATGACAAAGGCCACATCTGAAAGACATACAAGTGCATAATGAATGAGGCCCATTGAGCGCGTGGTTAAAAGGAGAGCTGTGGAGATGTTAAATATTGAACTCCTTGTGCACGGCGTTGGGCTCCATGTGCAACTGTTTGGATATGAGGTCTTTGTTGCACAACAATATTTGCCGTTGTGGACGGGCTGTAAAGCAGCATTGGAAGTAAACTTTAAAAGCATAGTTTATGTCCAAAGGAAATGTCTTCGTAAACTCTTGTAAAAAGAGCACCTTCTGTATAAAGAAACAAAACAATGAACAGCCTGTTAACAAGAGGCCTTCCACGCTTGATTGTAGCTCCCTAGATATACCATGCACTGCACCCAGCTATACCATGCACTGCACCCCAGATATACCATGCACTGCACCCAGCTATACCATGCACTGCACCCAGCTATACCATGCACTGCACCCAGATATACCATGCACTGCACCCCAAATATACCATGCACTGCACCCAGATATACCATGCACTGCACCCAGATATACCATGCACTGCACCCAGATATACCATGCACTGCACCCAGATATACCATGCACTGCACCCAGATATACCATGCACTGCACCCAGATATACCATGCACTGCACCCAGATATACCATGCACTACACCCAGATATACCATGCACTACACCCAGATATACCATGCACTGCACCCAGATATACCATGCACTGCACCCAGATATACCATGCACTGCACCCAGATATACCATGCACTGCACCCAGCTATACCATGCACTGCACCCAGATATACCATGCACTGCACCCAGATATACCATGCACTACACCCAGATATACCATGCTCTGCACCCCAGATATACCATGCACTGCACCCAGATATACCATGCACTGCACCCAGATATACCATGCACTGCACCCAGATATACCATGCACTGCACCCAGATATACCATGCACTGCACCCCAGATATACCATGCACTGCACCCAGATATACCATGCACTGCACCCAGATATACCATGCACTGCACCCAGATATACCATGCACTGCACCCAGATATACCATGCACTGCACCCCAGATATACCATGCACTGCACCCAGATATACCATGCACTGCACCCAGATATACCATGCACTGCACCCCAGATATACCATGCACTGCACCCAGATATACCATGCACTGCACCCAGATATACCATACACTGCACCCCAGATATACCATGCACTGCACCCAGATATACCATGCACTGCACCCAGATATACCATGCACTGCACCCCAGATATACCATGCACTGCACCCCAGATATACCATGCTCTGCACCCCAGATATACCATGCACTGCACCCCAGATATACCATGCACTGCACCCAGATATACCATGCACTGCACCCCAGATATACCATGCACTACACCCAGATATACCATGCACTGCACCCAGATATACCATGCACTGCACCCCAGATATACCATGCACTGCACCCCAGATATACCATGCTCTGCACCCCAGATATACCATGCACTGCACCCCAGATATACCATGCACTGCACCCAGATATACCATGCACTGCACCCAGATATACCATGCACTGCACCCAGATATACCATGCACTGCACCCAGATATACCATGCACTACACCCAGATATACCATGCACTGCACCCAGATATACCATGCACTGCACCCCAGATATACCATGCACTGCACCCAGATATACCATGCACTGCACCCAGATATACCATACACTGCACCCCAGATATACCATGCACTGCACCCAGATATACCATGCACTGCACCCAGATATACCATGCACTGCACCCCAGATATACCATGCACTGCACCCCAGATATACCATGCTCTGCACCCCAGATATACCATGCACTGCACCCCAGATATACCATGCACTGCACCCAGATATACCATGCACTGCACCCCAGATATACCATGCACTACACCCAGATATACCATGCACTGCACCCAGATATACCATGCACTGCACCCCAGATATACCATGCACTGCACCCCAGATATACCATGCTCTGCACCCCAGATATACCATGCACTGCACCCCAGATATACCATGCACTGCACCCAGATATACCATGCACTGCACCCAGATATACCATGCACTGCACCCCAGATATACCATGCACTGCACCCAGATATACCATGCACTGCACCCCAGATATACCATGCACTGCACCCAGATATACCATGCACTGCACCCAGATATACCATGCACTGCACCCAGATATACCATGCACTGCACCCAGATATACCATGCACTGCACCCAGATATACCATGCACTGCACCCAGATGCCGCTGCATCACAGTAAGAGACAGGGAGTGCAGTGTTATCAGGTGTGCCGCTGCCATCAGGTTTTCATTCATCAAGTTGTTTTGAGTTCATTGGGTTTAGAGGGTGAAGGAGGTTTTGGGTGAAACATGATGCTGGGAAACCCTGACAGGTTATTAAAAGGAGCCCTTCCCAATTGAATGTAATGTTGTGTGATATTTTAGATATTTATGCCTCGATAGGCAGCAGAAGATTGAGCTGAGAGGTGGTCTCCCGTGCTTGCTGAAATCCGCCACGCTGTGAGGTTACAAGATGATAGTTTCTTTTAAGCGAAATTAAAGATTATTAGAGCCTCTGTTTTATTGTGTAGCATGAGGGAGTTCAAACGCACACACATGAGATAATGATGCATGACAACACAGGACTGCATTTGCCTTCATTGGAGAGCTGGTACATTTTAACACTGTGCTGCATATGGACGAGCGGGTCCAAATAGGCAAGCTTCTAAAAATTAATCAAAATCCAATTAAATAAATGTAATGTCATTTTCATTTGGAGCATCCAGTGAGGTGATTGCATTTTCCAAAGAAAGCACATTTTTTGTTTGTTTGTTTTTTATGCTCACTGATTTGTTTTTAAAATGGAAATGTATCACTGTTTCAACAGAAGCCAGTGGGATGCCAGCTCTAACATTCGCTTCATTAGGAATTCATTACAGAGGCATGATAAGTGTCAGGTGTCCCTGTTCCATCTAGTGAGTCGCTCTCATTTTACCCCTTCAGGGTCTTTGTGCAGCTTGTGAAGTTGTTACTGATCTGACACAGTAATGGCCATTGATCCAGGCCATGTCTTCCCCAGGATCCAGGAATGAGCAAACTGGAGACAAGGCTTCAGTCAAGACAGAAGAGAGAGTGAGAAGATCCGCTTGTGTTTCACATGGCCCTGTCGTGTCAGCGGCCTCACGTTTGGGGTCAAAGTGAGTGACTGGGGTATTCGAAGAGAACAAAAAGCACAACCCCAGTGAGCACTGGACTTTCATTCAGGGCAATAATGCTGAGTGAGGTGAAAGCACAAAGCTAAGCCTTACATTGCTCAGAACATTGCCTGTTCTTGAGTATATAGACAAGCTATTTATAAGAAGGGCACTTGTTTAAAACACATGCGGTACAATATGTATTGGGAGCCAAGGGTTTTAGGACTTTAGCTCAGTACAGGATGTAGCTAACACATACGAGACTGGTGAAGATTACTGCTAATAATAATCTAACACCATGCTGGATTGTGGCTGACACACTGGACACACTGGACATTTCAACATGCTAATTATCAGTATAACATGTGCTATATATATAGATATAGATATAGATATATAGATATAGATAGATAGATATAGATATAGATATAGATATAGATGTATATATATATATATATATATATATATATATATATATATATATATATAGATATAGATGTATAGATAGATAGATATAGATATATAGATATAGATATAAATGTATATATAGATAGATCTTAATATGTGTTATATCAACGTTCAATGAATTTTATTACCGGTAACTTATAGTAAAACATGTTCCAGAATAAGTTGAACAGATTTACACGGGAAACTAAGATAACTGTTATAAATAAGTCAGCTAGGATGCCATTTTGGAAAACTAGATGCCATAGGAATTAATTTTAGATATGATGTATTTGATTTGAGATGTCGAAACTATTTTAGGATGCCTTCAAACAGATGGATCTGTTACTATGAGTTATTCCAGTGTGTCTGCAGGGCTGTTTCCCTCTTATTTCTCCAGGGCATTGCATTTTAACACTGCTGTAAATCCCAAAAGCATGAACATAACTGAAAATATGGTATGCTAAAACTGAGCAATTATCATATATATATATGAGATTATATTTTGGGGAAAAAAAAATAATGTTACTGTTTTAAATGATAATTCCATCCATAAACTCAATTTTGAATTATTATTCAGGGAGACTTGCAAGTCTTACACAATATCACATTGTAAAGCATCACATTACACAATATCACATTGTAAAATACCACATTACACAATATCACATTGTAAAATATCACATTACACAATATCACATTGTAAAGCATCACATTACACAATATCACATTGTAAAATATCACATTACACAATATCACATTGTAAAATATCACATTACACAATATCACATTGTAAAGCATCACATTACACAATATCACATTGTAAAGCATCACATTACACAATATCACATTGTAAAATATCACATTACACAATATCACATTGTAAAGCATCACATTACACAATATCACATTGTAAAGCATCACATTACACAATATCACATTGTAAAATATCACATTACACAATATCACATTGTAAAGCATCACATTACACAATATCACATTGTAAAGCATCACATTACACAATATCACATTGTAAAATATCACATTACACATGTAGATAGATAGATAGATAGATAGATAGATAGATAGATAGATAGATAGATAGATCAAATTGGATGCCATAGGAATTAGATATGAATCCAACGGGACGTTGAAGAGGATTGTGGGATATGTCTTTTTAAAACCTTGAAATATACCTTTGCTTCTATGACTCGCTCCCACATATCCCACAATTCTTTTCAACGTCCCGTCCCTGCCTATTGGCTGAGCGTCGCAGAGCAAGCAGGGGCGGCACATTCAAAATTCAAAATACACAGATCGACACGGAGCATTTCACTTATTTGTTTTTACGCTACTGACTGTCTCTGTTGAACCGAATACTGTTTTGTTTTTAGCCGTGTTTTTATTTTCATCGGCAGACGCGCTCTGGATGCAAGTACAGTCCTGACATGTCATTTCCTAACCTTATATTAAGCGAGGTTTCCCGTAAATATATAAAGAAAAAAGGCAGTGTATTTAGCACTACTACAAGACCATGTACGGAATTAAAACGACAAATAACAGTAATTGTTTCGTAACAATTTAATTGGTTTAAAAGCAAACACGATTATCCATAAACTAATATTCACAGAAAATAAATATTTTAAAAAAAGAATTTCGACAAAAGCTGCCGTGAAGCACCGTGGTTGAAAGTGAAAACGTTCCTCACGTAACGTTTTTTCCAACAGAAAGGAGAAATGCAGAAACGTCAATCTGTTACCGTTTCTCTCATGAGACTGGGCAACCCTATCATCACCTTTCAATGCGCTGGTGATCACCTAACGGAGCCCATGTGTGACTCATGAGGAACCACACAGACCATTCCAAGGGGTCTGATGTGTCTTCATAACGCCGATTCAATGCATTGATTACAGTCTGATCGGGTGTTTATGTACACAAAAGGCTTAAATAATTTTAAAAATAATTTATTTTTTATTCTACACAGCAGAAGGGCTTTTGACCGGCTTAAATAAATGCATTTATTAATAATGTAACCCCTTTGCGTATATACCAAAAAAAACACATTTGTTTTCATTTTTTGTAGGCGCATATATATATATATATATATATATATATATATATATATATATATATATATATATATATATATATATATATATAAAAGGAAGACAGGTGATTTAATAATTAGCCACGTTTCGGCTTCCGTCTTCTTCAGATAGCGTAGTAGAAATCAGTAGGGTGATGGTGTTTAAGTTTGACTTTGGCACACACGTTATATATATATATATATATATATATATATATATATATATATATATATATATATATATATATATATATATATATATGTTTGGCTAGCGGATTAATGGCTGTCCATTTACAGAATAGGAATGAGTGATTTTCTGATTAGTGATAGATTAGTAATAGATCATAGTGTAACGTGGTACATTATAATAAACGGCAGTAGGAAGGTTGTAGCTGCTGCTCGCTATTCATTGTAAAGCGCAGTTTATTTGAGATGCACTTCGGTCGCACGTGCACGCGCACGGTTTTCAAGTCACACAGAAACGTGCCTCTGTTTTGGACTCTGTTCTTTTTAAATAATAAAGAAGACGGAATGGAAGTTTCATCTACGATCTGTTACTATGGGGTCGCATCTCTGCAAGTATAATACAGGCCGTACACGTACATAATGTATAACACAGGGGGTATTAACTAAACCTACTCAATACAGTACTAGAGCATGTGGACTGTACAAGAGGCAGCGTTATCATTTCACTCGAATACACAGGCAGGCACACCTGCAGTTCTTATCGGGGTCATTCAACTCATTTACAATGAATCAAGGCTAGGGATTGGTGTGGAAAAACTAAGCGAACACACTCCTGTTTAAACGCTGCGTTTCTTTTAACTGTGGGTCGGGGAGGCTTTTTGAATGATAACTTGAATTGTATATATATATATATATATATATATATATATATATATATATATATATATATATATATATATATTGTGTAAAATTAGCGCCGTGCTTACTGCTATGGTATTCATTTGTAAGCAACGTGTTCCTGTGCGTTCTGTACAGAACAGTGGGTGTTCTATTGGAACCCCTGTTCGCTGTGTTCCAAGAGCCGTTCTTAACAGGGTTCTAATACAGCATCCAGTGTTCCAATTACAAACATGTTGGGTCCCATGATGGACGTATTGCCTACTGAAGACCGGTTATACAGAACACATTGAAAAAGACTTCTAGTCGAAACTTGAGGCGTTTAATTGATTGGGTTTCTTTTAATATTTCTAAATTTAGCAGGACAGTGTGTTTAATAGCTACAGGTGGGACAATTCTACACTATCCTCATGTGCGTGTATTATCTGTATGTATTATAATTATGCTTATTTCTGTGTGTATTAGAACCATGCTTATTTCTATTATAACCATGCTTATTTCTGTATGTATTATTTCTGTATGTATAACCGTGCTTATTTCTGTATGTATTATTTCTGTATGTATAACCATGTTTATTTCTGTATGTATTATTTCTGTATGTATAACCATGCTTATTTCTGTATGTATTATTTCTGTATGTATAACCATGTTTATTTCTGTATGTATTATTTCTGTATGTATAACCGTGCTTATTTCTGTATGTATTATTTCTGTATGTATAACCGTGCTTATTTCTGTATGTATTATTTCTGTATGTATAACCATGTTTATTTCTGTATGTATAACCATGTTTATTTCTGTATGTATTATTTCTGTATGTATAACCGTGCTTATTTCTGTATGTATTATTTCTGTATGTATAACCGTGCTTATTTCTGTATGTATTATTTCTGTATGTATAACCATGTTTATTTCTGTATGTATAACCATGTTTATTTCTGTATGTATTATTTCTGTATGTATAACCATGCTTATTTCTGTATGTATAACCATGCTTATTTCTGTATGTATTATTTCTGTATGTATAACCCTGCTTATTTCTGTATGTATTATTTCTGTATGTATAACCATGTTTATTTCTGTATGTATTATTTCTGTATGTATAACCATGCTTATTTCTGTATGTATAACCATGCTTATTTCTGTATGTATTATTTCTGTATGTATAACCATGCTTATTTCTGTATGTATTATTTCTGTATGTATAACCATGCTTATTTCTGTATGTATTATTTCTGTATGTATAACCATGTTTATTTCTGTATGTATAACCATGCTTATTTCTGTATGTATTATTTCTGTATGTATAACCATGCTTATTTCTGTATGTATTATTTCTGTATGTATAACCATGTTTATTTCTGTATGTATTATTTCTGTATGTATAACCGTGCTTATTTCTGTATGTATTATTTCTGTATGTATAACCATGTTTATTTCTGTATGTATTATTTCTGTATGTATAACCATGCTTATTTCTGTATGTATTATTTCTGTATGTATAACCATGTTTATTTCTGTATGTATTATTTCTGTATGTATAACCCTGCTTATTTCTGTATGTATTATTTCTGTATGTATAACCGTGCTTATTTCTGTATGTATTATTTCTGTATGTATAACCATGTTTATTTCTGTATGTATAACCATGTTTATTTCTGTATGTATAACCATGTTTATTTCTGTATGTATTATTTCTGTATGTATAACCGTGCTTATTTCTGTATGTATTATTTCTGTATGTATAACCATGTTTATTTCTGTATGTATTATTTCTGTATGTATAACCATGTTTATTTCTGTATGTATAACCATGTTTATTTCTGTATGTATAACCCTGCTTATTTCTGTATGTATTATTTCTGTATGTATAACCATGTTTATTTCTGTATGTATAACCATGTTTATTTCTGTATGTATTATTTCTGTATGTATAACCGTGCTTATTTCTGTATGTATTATTTCTGTATGTATAACCATGTTTATTTCTGTATGTATTATTTCTGTATGTATAACCATGTGGACACTGCTGTTGTACCCTTGAGCAAGGTACTTTACCTAGATTGCTCCAGTAAAAACCCAACTGTAAAAATGGGTAATTGTATGTAAAATAATGTGATATCTGTATAATGTGAAATAATGTATAATGTGATATCTTGTAACAATTGTAAGTCGCCCTGGATAAGGGCGTCTGCCAAGAAATAAATAATAATAATAATAATAATAATGTATAACCATGTTTATTTCTGTATGTATAACCGTGCTTATTTCTGTATGTATTATTTCTGTATGTATAACCCTGCTTATTTCTGTATGTATTATTTCTGTATGTATAACCATGTTTATTTCTGTATGTATAACCCTGCTTATTTCTGTATGTATTATTTCTGTATGTATAACCATGCTTATTTCTGTATGTATTATTTCTGTATGTATAACCATGTTTATTTCTGTATGTATAACCCTGCTTATTTCTGTATGTATTATTTCTGTATGTATAACCGTGCTTATTTCTGTATGTATTATTTCTGTATGTATAACCATGTTTATTTCTGTATGTATTATTTCTGTATGTATAACCATGTTTATCTCTGTATGTATAACCGTGCTATTTTCTGTAACCGTGCTTATTTCTGTACATATTATAACCGTGCTTATTTCTTACGGTATTTATTTAACAGCTGATGAGAAGGGTTTCTATAGATTCTATAGATGCTCTTCATGGCAAGTGGCCGGGTTGCTGTGTGCTGCTAACGACCTGTGAAGCGCGGCGTGGGCTGGGAATGGTCCCTGCACGGTCTGGGACAGCCGAGCACTGCTGCCCTGTAGTGTCGCGAAACTACAACTAAACTACACTGTGCGCGTATGGATTTAATAAATAACAAGATAGCGATATTGTATCGTGTTAAAAAGATCCGTCGATTGCACATACGCTTTATTAATTCGTTCAATTGATAACGAATATGTTTAAATGCCACCATTTTTGCCATTAATTCAGAGAGTGAAAAATGACTTTGCTCTATTGTGTAGAGAAGCACTGTGATCGGCGGGACAGCACAGGGAGGAGAAGGCTTAGTGAAAAGTTGGGCTGGATCTTTAAAAACACACTTACAGTTTATAACAGGTGCGAGGATCGTGCTATGTTGTTATATGAGGGCGACACACACGTTATTTCAAATTGCTTCAAAATCCCTGGAATATGCAGTAGTGTAGGGCTTTCCTCATCTCTCATCCCTGGAATATACAGTAGTGTGGCTCTTTCCTCATCTCTCATCCCTGGAATATACAGTAGTGTGGCTCTTTCCTCATCTCTCATCCCTGGAATATACAGTAGTGTGGCTCTTTCCTCATCTCTCATCCCTGGAATATGCAGTAGTGTGGCTCTTTCCTCATCTCTCATCCCTGGAATATACAGTAGTGTGGCTCTTTCCTCATCTCTCATCCCTGGAATATACAGTAGTGTGGCTCTTTCCTCATCTCTCATCCCTGGAATATACAGTAGTGTGGCTCTTTCCTCATCTCTCATCCCTGGAATATGCAGTAGTGTGGCTCTTTCCTCATCTCTCATCCCTGGAATATGCAGTAGTGTGGCTCTTTCCTCATCTCTCATCCCTGGAATATACAGTAGTGTAGGGCTTTCCTCATCTCTCATCCCTGGAATATACAGTAGTGTGGCGCTTTCCTCATCTCTCATCCCTGGAATATACAGTAGTGTGGCTCTTTCCTCATCTCTCATCCCTGGAATATACAGTAGTGTGGCTCTTTCCTCATCTCTCATCCCTGGAATATACAGTAGTGTGGCGCTTTCCTGCATGCATACCTGTTACTTACACATGCACACCTGACTAACTAAGATGGCTTTGTCCAACGTGAGGATACATTCTTTACGTTTATTTTGGCAGAAGCGCTTTTATGTATACGAAGGTTACCATAAAATGTACCCATCTAGCATTCATTTAGCGTGACAGGATTTGATTCACATCATAAATGTATATGGAATGAAAACCACACAGCATGCAGCCCGGCATCAGAACTCAGTGACCCGTCAACAGAACAGTGAGAGAGAAAGAATGGGAAAGGGTGAGCGCGAGACCTGCACTCAGTGATCACTGTGATACTGCAAAGCGCTGGAATAGTGCCTCGTCATCATCACCACCATCATCATCATTATTATTATTATTACCATCATCATCATTATTATTATTATTATTATTATTATTATTATTATTATTATTATTTATCTTCTTAGCAGACGCCCTTATCCAGGGCAACTTACAATTGTTACAAGATATTTTTTACATACAATTACATTATTTTTTACACATTATTTTTACATACAATTACCCATTCTTACAGTTGGGTTTTTACTGGAGCAATCTAGGTAAAGTACCTTGCTCAAGGGTACAGCAGCAGTGTCCTCCACCTGGGATTGAACCTACGACCCTCCGGTCAAGAGTCCAGAGCCCTAACCACTACTCCACACTGCTGCCCTATTATTATTATTATTATTATTATTATTATTATTATTATTATTATTATTATTATCACGATAATAATTTAGATTTGTATATTGCGCTGAAATGCAAGTCAATGCATCGCTTTGTTGAAATGTATGATATTGTTTTCTGAAATGTGAAGAATCATTAGCAGTCGATAGAGTTTATCTTACCCATACTGCTGTTATTAGAATTATTATTATTACTACTTTTGTTAAATGTATTAATCCTATTACTACAACAGCTTCAAATAATACTAATAATAATAATAATAATAATAATAATAATAATAATAATAATAATAATAATAATAATAATAATAATAATAATAATAATAATAATAATAATAATAACAGCTTATGAAGCATGCGAAGCATAATTATGTTGTGGATTTGCAATAGCATCGAAAATGCTACATTTATTAAAATTGCTATAAGCTTGCCTAAAAATGACATGATCTGTTTTTTTTTATTATTATTTTTTAAAGAATAAATTCAATGCGTCAGATGGTTTATTTGCAGACACGGCGTCACAGCGTTATATACCCCATGTTTTATTCGCGTTCAGTTCACACCCTGTTCTTATTAATTCATATGGAGTACCGTATTAATGCCGCTTTAGTCACACCTGTTTTTCAGGTATAGGCAATAGACTGTGTGTCATTCATTTCCGATTTTAAAACTCTGTCCAATGATGCTGTTACTGAAACATCCAGAATTGTGCGCGCGTGTCCCCCTCTGCTTAGCTCCTTGAGGATCTGGTGCTGCTGCGCCTCGATACCGGCTTCTACCGGACGGGTAAAAACGAGCAGAGTCTTTCTGTTTGACAGAAAGCTGCCGGGTGACAGAGTGGCTTCTTCAGGGGGTGAAAGAGGTGATTCCTAAAATAAAAAGAGCTGGAGCGGAGATCCTGCCTTCTGGAGATCAGATAGATAGCCTGAAGGGAACCGGCGGAGACAATATCATACAACATCGCATCAAACAGTGCTTTTTAAAACCCGGATACTGTATGACGAGGTGTTTTTCCATCAACGATGAAAAGAAGGACTTTCCAGAGAAAGGCGCGTTTTGATTAAATCTGACAGGCTGATAATTCCGCGCTGATGTAAAATAATTAACATAATAGCCGTAATTAAAAGCGCGCTAACAATGCCACTCATTTATCACACGGTTTTACTAGCTTACTGCCCCCAACTGCTCTCTCGTCGTTAATTAAATGTGCTGCCGATCATAAAGATGGTTGATCTCTCTAAACTATGCATGCTGTCCTCGTCGTTATGATAGTGCCTCTAAAAATATTATTCTCTGCCCAATGCCGAAAATACATCTCGATCAATAAAATGAGAATTGCATTGATTTGGACATTTCTAAACGAGTCTATAAATACCCAGATTCGTCTGGAAGTAAAATACAAGCAGTTTATTATAACCCGAGTATATCAGATGCATATTGAATACTGGAGAGAATGCGGTGCCAGTTAACTGTCTCCGTGTATTAACACACGCGTTCTATATCTTATCAAAGTGATCGATCTACCTCCACACAGACAATATTATAGAAAGGCTGATCATTAGAAAGAAGTTGATTTTAAAAACTGGCACCACAATTAAAACCAATTGACCACGGCTTTACATTGCAAACACAATACATGAATATAAACAAATGCTTTCTGTAACGGTAGAGGGTTATATACAAATTCTAAGTGAAACGAAGACGATGTGTTTGCACCAGATTTCTTCTCATATCAGCTCCCCTAATCGATTCCAAGCAGCATCTCATACAGTCACTATAAATAAATACAGCAGAAAGTGATCCTGACGCAGCGCCGGCGATTCAAACAGCATTCTGCCTAATGACGAAGGGCTTTCCTAATCCAAGGCAGGTCACTTATTTACTGAAAGCAGGGAAGGGTTTAAAAAGATGAGACTGCCTGCCTCTGATTCCAGCTTTGCTCCTCTAAAGCGATTATATAAAAGCGTTTGTGGGTTTGCGGGTTCACATGCCCAGTAACACCGCGTCCCTGCTTTCTATAGAAATACAAACACAAACCCGTGCATGCTGCTGCATATGACAGTGTCCTCGTGTCTGCAGGTACCCTAGACCCGTCAGCTTGTTTCATCTCTACGTGCTTTATTGCATTACACCATCTCGCATGTCCTTATATCTGTATGTAGTTTATTTTTTATTTTAGTAAAGCTTGACCCGTCGCCGTTTTGCTGCGCGCGTGCTATTCTTCCTGACCTCGCTCGCGGCCCTACAGGGTCCCCTCGTGCACCGCCGTCACCTGCTCCTGTATTAAAGGTTCAATCTGGAAAGAGTTATCTTATTATTCTAAAAGGTTCTGTCGGACTAAGCCGTGCATGTGTGCTTAAAAGTACATTTCATTACCAGCCCGCAGGCTATGAAACGCGATTATGTATGAAGCTTCCAAAGATCAATACGAGGACGGATTTTGTCTTCATTCTTTTTTTGTTTGTAACCACGTGCCGATCGGATTGCGATCATCTTTTAATTTCAAACAGAATTTAGCTTCTCAATTGATACAACGCGCCGAGCAACAGCAACGAAAATGCAGCCTTTACACAGAATCTAATAATCCCGTGGCAGTGTGTTAGTGTGCTACACATTTAAATGTGCATTGTGCTGCATGCATGGGATTTGTGCTGTATATACAAAAACTGGAACAAACTAGATAGATAGATAGATAGATAGATAGATAGATAGATAGATAGATAGATAGATAGATAGATAGATAGACAGAGTATTGCAATACAACGAACTAAATAAACAAGCGAAGTAAGTCTGAACTCATCTGCTGTGTAGCCGCTATTGATGTAAGGACAGGCTTGCAGATCAGATGGGGTCCTGCCTGAGCACGAGATTAGCACAATACATACCTAATCGGGGGAAACGTTTCTTTTCACGCTAAGTACCGTCATTAACGATATGATTGAATTAATTTGTCGCGGAAAAGGCGCATGAAAGCGGTCCGTGGCTTGCTTGCTTGCTCTCCCCCGCTCTCTTTAGAGAATGAAGTGATTCCTGAATAACAGAGGAGTGAGAGAGGAGGGGTGTTGTTCAGAGTGCTGTCAAAATATTATCTGAACCACGCTCTGTTATTCGTGTATAATACTACTACTAAAAATACTACTACTACTACTACAACTACTACTACTACTACTAATAATAATAATAATAATAATAATAATAATAATAATAATAATAATAATAATAACAACAATAATACTACTACTAAAAATACTACTACTACTACTACTACTACTACTAATAATAATAATAATAATAATAATAATAATAATAAAAATAATACTAATAATAATAATAATAATAATAATAATAATAATAATAATAATAATAATAATAATAATAACAACAATAATAATACTAAAAATACTACTACTACTACTACTACTACTAATAATAATAATAATAATAATAATAATAATACTAATAATAAAACTAATAATAACACTACTATATTAATAATAATAATAATAATAATAAAAATAATACTACTAATAATACAACTAATAATAATAATGATAATAATAACAATACTACTACTACTACTACTACTAATAATAATAATAATAATAATAATAATAATAATAATAATAATAATAATAAAGCCTGTATTAAAGGGAACGGTTTCAGAGGGGATTTTGTTTTTAAGTCTAAGACTGAAAATATAATTGCCGACTTCTATTAAAGACTTTCTACTCGCATAAACACGGCCTTTCTCATAAACACACCTTCATACAATAATATGAAACCCTGAAACACAACGACAGCAATCCACACACGATATTAAAATATACAATCATTATACCAGTATTATCATCGATAGGCCTAACCACCAGCATCCAGTCTGCAGGTTTGTTTCGCAGTGAAGCAGGAGATATTGAACGGGTACATTACAATGACACGTCGTTTATATTCATTGTGGATTACTGGCTGGTAATTAGGAGCTTCCTTTGTATATTAAAGTTATCGCATCCTTATTGCCTTGCGTTTACTTGCTGTGACACGCACTGAGTGGCTGAGTGTGGTGTTCATTATAAAATACACTCTTGCTTCGTAACCCACGTTTCTTTTTCTTTGCTTTTTGTTTCAAATAGAATATTGCGAAATCCAGATGACATTTTGTTTGTAATCTGATCATTTCTGGGACATGTAGAGACGCTCCTGAAGTTCATTAGAAAGATGCGCGGAATAAACACGTCTCGGTGAACTGCAATCCGAGCGCCCATGGTAAAGTCATTCACACGTTTCTGTTAGTGCTAACAGAGGGGAGGAAAGAATAATTGATTCTGTTGTCAATTAAAGATATTTTCATTACCGCGGGAGAGGACTTGGCGCCCCGAATCAATAGGAAATTTAAACTACTTGCATTACCAGCGGCACACACATAAAAACGAATTTAGCTATTCTTAATTTCCAGTCTTTCTTTTCGTAATACAAATTGCATTTATGAGTGGTTGATACACCCACCGAAAACTTAATTAGGTACAGAAAGAAAGAAAGAAAGAAAGAAAGAAAGAAAGAAAGAAAGAAAGAAAGAAAGAAAGAAAGAAAGATCTATGCAATGTCTACGCAGCACTAAAAACACCGGTAATACCAACACAACGAGCAGAGCACGGTCTAATTCATTTAAAACCCGTTACCGATTATAAAACTACACGATATGCCGGCCATATTATTATTATTATTATTATTATTATTATTATTATTATTATTATTATTATTATTATTATTATTATTATATTGTTATTGCGTGTGTAATTACTGGGTAAATAGTTTTCTGTGCTCGGTATTATTATCATTATCATTATTATTATTATTATTATTATGAAAATGAAAAAGTGAAAGTACAGACCGTGTTTGTGTTGTGCTTTCTTGTTTGTCGTTTCTGTGGATACCTCGTACAGAAGGTGTTAGTCATTTTAAATGGAGTTCCCATACAGCGCGCAGGAAATGGGAAGCGCTCATACAGCTTTGACATCCTTTTCATGGAGCCGTCCTCGGACAGGACTTACCTTCAGTGCTGTGAATGGGTGCTTTGCATTCACCCACATGCTCGCATTTCCTACTTTTTCATATGCTAACGCGTGCAATCATTGGGTCGTTCACACCTCTGTAAATCCAGCGAGCACTTCTCATGCGCTGCCCCATGGTTTCTTCATCTCCAGTAAATCGAACACATTTATCAATAGCTGGGGTTCCCTGCGTGTTAAAGTTCCCATGCAACCGATTCAAGTATAATACTGGTTTCCAGTGTAGCAGTCACACGGCGCACCGTTTCAATATGTGTGCAGCACTAACCCATTCCAATAAGAAGTTATTGCCATAATTGCAGGACACGTTAAGCGTAAACATTACATCACCCTATAACTCTACCATTTTATTTACACTTGTATTTTTTGAAAAGATCATTGTTGGCATGGCACATTGCACATAATTGAATGCTATCGGTTTAATCAACTTAACTGTAGACGTGTTCATTCGGCAGCTTTCATCGGTCTGTTTAAGCAAAGTTATAATAACGGATAAGACCCTGCTTTGTGTAATAATATTGACAGGATCGATTCTGCTAAAGCGAGCAGCCCGCTTGTCTGATTGCCCTGCGTTCACAGCGCTAGAGCTGGGACGGGTGAATAATGCCGAGTTACTGCTGTCCCTTTGTTGACAGATCCAGGAGACAAGTCCGCACTGTGCGTGGTTTAACAGCGGGGCGCCTGACGTCAGGTCCGCACGTGACGGTGCTGATAGTATATCTTTAACTGAAAAGTAATCTATCAGGCATTCTTTAACCCGGCTTTACAAAGCACTGTCATCTTTGCTCCCCGTTCCCAACTCAGTTTGTGACACTGGGAATTACACTTTTCAGGGGAGCTGCGTGAGAGAGAGAGGCAGACCGAAGCACACAGCGCGCACCCGGGCTCTTTCAACTTCAGACTCCCTGCAACTAACTACACCACTGCGTGTATTATTTTCTGAAGTGTAAGTTTCACTGGCGGGCCGTTCTGACCTGCATTTAGAATTCGTTGTCATCTGATCTGTCGGATCCGAGCAGGACGGGTCACGCACTTACCTTTGGTTGTTCTTGAGTAAAGCAAGCTGGGATGACCCTATCTGGAAGCTGCACGGCCAACGCCATGTCTGGTCAGACGGTCCTCATAGCCGAAGATGTGGATATCGATGTGGTGGGAGAAGGTGATGACGGCATGGAAAGGGACAGCGACTGCGAGAGCCAGGGGCTCCACGACCGCGGGGAGGAGGTGGAGGAGATCGGCGTGAAAGAGATGACCGGGAGCCCCTGCGAAAGCACCGCCGAGGCGCAGGACACCAAAGGGGACGGGCAGGATGGCGGGTCCGGCCCCATGCAAAACAAGCCCAAAAACAGCCTGGTGAAGCCCCCTTACTCTTACATCGCGCTCATAACCATGTCTATCCTCCAGAGCCCGCAGAAGAAGTTAACCCTCAGCGGTATCTGCGAGTTTATCAGCAACCGCTTCCCCTACTACAGAGAGAAATTCCCTGCCTGGCAGAACTCCATCCGCCACAACCTGTCCCTTAACGACTGCTTCGTGAAAATCCCGCGGGAGCCCGGGAACCCTGGCAAGGGCAACTACTGGACCCTGGACCCCCAGTCTGAAGACATGTTCGACAACGGCAGCTTCCTCCGGAGGAGAAAACGCTTCAAGAGGCACCAGAGCGAGATTCTGAGGGAGCAGACCGCGCTCATGATGCAAAGTTTTGGGGCGTACAGTCTCGGGGGTCCCTACGGCCGCCACTACGGAATTCATCCAGCCGCCTACACCCACCCGGCGGCTTTGCAGTACCCCTACATGCCCCCCATGGGTCCCATGCTTCCCCCGGCGGTCCCTCTCTTGCCCTCCACTGAACTCAACAGGAAAGCCTTCCACTCACAGCTCAGCCCCAGCCTTCAGCTGCAGCTGAGCAGCCTGAGCGCGGCGTCCATCATCAAATCGGAGCCGTCCAGCAGACCCTCGTTTAGCATAGAGAACATTATTGGGGTCTCCAGCACGTCATCCAGCACTCAGGCTTTCCTGAGGCCCCCCGTCACCGTCCAGTCTGCCTTACTGAGCGCACAGCCGCTGTCCTTAACCCGCACCTCAGCTGCCGTAGCGCCCATATTCAGCGTTCCTACAAATTTAATTTCTGGACAATTCCTCCCCTCAGCGTCTGCAGCGGTATCCAAGTGGGCCGCACAGTGACACTGCCCGGGTTTACTGTGTAAATAAACTGTATAGCCCACTGTTCGGTACGCAGCACTGGACTCTGACTGCATTAACTGTAGCCACGGTCATTAAAGCCTAAGAAACACAAGGGATGCGGTTTGTACAGGTAAACATTTGTAAATATGTGTACAAAGAAACTGATCTACTTTTATGAAGTTTTGTTCTTTTATTATTATTATTATTATTATTATTATTATTATTATTATTATTATTATTATTATTATTTTGTTTTATTGTTTGAGCTGTATAGCAGTTCTTTCGTTATTTTCTGCTGTCGTTGCTGAAGATTCACTGATGGTAATAAATGAAATGATAAAGAATGTTTTTAACAACAGAAAGAAAGAAAACCCCTGTCAGTGTTCTGTTACGATTACAGCAGCGTGTTTATATGAATTGAAATCTGTGTGATCTATATGTAGCTATATTGTGTTGTACACTGGATAACTTTGTTAATAAATCTGAAACATCGCTCGCCGTGTCTGTGTGTATGTGTGTGAGTGTGTGTGTGTGTGTGTGTGTGTGTGTGAGTGTGTGTGTGTGTGAGTGTGTGTGTGTGAGTGTGTGTGTGTGTGAGTGTGTGTGTGTGAGTGTGTGTACTTCTCTTTTCTAAGCAGGGGGCTCTTCTGGTGCAAAGGGTTAGTTACATTATTATTATTATTATTATTATTATTATTATTATTATTATTATTATTATTATTATTATTTATTTCTTAGCTGACGCCCTTATCCAGGGCGACTTACAATTTTTACAAGATATCACATTATTTTTACATACAATTACCCATTTATACAGTTGGGTTTTTACTGGAGCAATCTAGGTAAAGTACCTTGCTCAAGGGTACAGCAGCAGTGTCCTCCACCGGGGATTGAACCCACGACCCTCCGGTCAAGAGTCCAGAGCCCTAACCACTACTCCACACTGCTGCCCCAATTATTAAATACGTTGTTTATTTTTTTTTATTTACACAAAATGCAAAAAGAAATATGATTTTCCTCCATTGCAGCGTGTATCTAGATATCTAATAATCATTGGTTTACTGTAAATATATGTATACAACGCAGCTCCAACCGAGAGTAATTTGTACAGAATAGGCCTTATACAACGATATTATTATTATTATTATTATTATTATTATTATTATTATGATGATGATGATGATGATGATGATGATGATGATGATGATGATGATGATGATGATGATGATGATGTGCCAGGTTATTTTAATAAAATACCATTCATATGGTGTTGCGCCCTTTGCCGAATCCAGTCTCTCATTTAAACCCTTGTGAACAGGTATTTCCTTTTCACGGGAGTCTGGGTCCAACAGCCAGGAAGGGTAACAGCTGCGCGCACCTGGACATGAAGAGATAGCCCATCTAATCAGAGACTCGAGAATCGCACACCATGGGTTTCATTATATTCCTATTAGGTCAATATTAAAAAAACTAAACTAAATAAATACATCATTCTTGTAGTCGAGTTAAACATAAACGTATTCAAATAAGAAAAATATCAAAATTAAAATCTTTATTTCGCGTTTTAAAATGTATAAAGAATGTAAATATGAAGCGAAAAAAAAACTTTTACATTCCGGTTTGATAAAAAATATTTAATTTCTCAAAATACTCTTTTCAGGTTCCTTAAAAGACCATCGATACAGATGAAAATACAATACAATACAATACAATACAATACAATACAATACACTACAATACAATACAATACAATCATTATTTATACAGCGACTTTCATCAAAGAGCTGTGCAGAGAGCACAATAACCCGCAGTGTAGATAAATACACACGAACACAATATTACAAGCTTGGGTTAAAAAAAAAGCCTCATTTATAAAAATGAGTGTTTCATCTAGATTTAAATATACAGTTAAAATACCCTACATGGAACAATGTCTTCTGCGATGTGAAATCCAATTTTCTAATTAATTAAAGACAATGTGAGAGACTATGAGCAGGATGTAAGAATAAAACCAGCTTGTTTTCACAAATCATTTACCGAGTACTGGATTTATAAATGAGCATTTATAATAGAAATATATCAAGCGAATAACGAGGCAATTATAAAGACTTCTTTCTGTTTCATCATTTCTGTTTCGTTCTCTAAAGTACACCGACTCTCCAGTTCTGAACGGTTTGTCCATTTGGATAATTGGGGTGACTTACATTACGCGTTGATATAATAAATAACTATTCTTAATGCGCGGGTGTAATTAATTATCGCAGATTAATAATAGCTATGCACGTTTCAATTCGCGGCTTGTATAAATGAATACTTTGGAATTCGTGCGTTATGTTATGCTTGTCCATATTCTGCAATGGACTGAAATGACTTGAGAGTGCGGTAAATCTTATCATGTGTCGGGTAAACATTTATAATAAATAGCTTCAAATAAAATGCATGATGTTGGGCTGGGGGGGGGGGGCTACAATGATGATATAGAATTAACATAAAACAAGAAGAACAACAGGCTTTCTTAATGAGAGCGCGTATCGAATATCGGAGTCTTGAATGCAAACCCGTCTCATCCCTTTTGAACAAGCAAACCCCGAACAAGGCATCTAAAAATGTTTATGCGTTTGGTGCTATAAAAGTAACACGTCGTTTCACAGTTGTGTCTGGCTAATCACTTTTACACAAACAGCAAATGGTAGATGAGGCTGCCCTCAGGGGTTAGTGGTATATTTAACCGATACTCATGGGAAAAGAGAAAGGGGCTCTTCTAGAATTCACTTGCAGGCTCAAGAAGCTGCTGAGCGCGGAGTTCTCAATGACACTGGATAACCGGGGCGAGTCTTTATCCCTTCACAAATTAGATTTGTATTTCTATGTGCATTGCTGCAATGCCTGCTGTCACAGTGTAGTTAGACTGGCTATACCGCCAGTGATTTACTACAGGCATGTGCCGCATTTCTTCTTTTTCTTTTTTTGTTACTTTAACAGGATAAGTTTAATAAAGCAAAGCGTCTAAGGTTATTTAAAAACACCAACAACCGAACAGCGGTTAATGGGAGAGATTAGGCTGCTGTATCCTTGCAGCGTGAAGGCTAGGTTTTTTAATCCCAAAAAAAACCGTATCTCTCACACACACACACACACACACACACACACACACACACACACACACACACACACACATACACACACACACACACACACACACATATATATATATATATATATGGCTGGCTCTTTGAGCTAATATATATATATATATATATATATATATATATATATATATATATATATATATATATATATATATATATATATATATATATATATATATATATGTGTGTGTGTGTGTGTGTGTGTGTGTGTGTGTGTGTGTGTGTGTGTATGTATATATATATATATATAATAAAAAAGAACGGGTTTATGCGCTGTTTACTTTTTTTTTACTGTGTTTCTTTCAGAAACGTCCTGAAATAAATATTTTTTAATCAGTTAAAACTTTTGTGTATATCCCAAAAAAACCGTATCTCTCTCTCTCTCTCTCTCTCTCACACACACACACACACACACACACACACACACACACACACACACATACACACACACAGAGACATCAAACTAATTTGTTACAAGCGTTATTTGTATTGTCACGTCTGCTTTTTGATAGAAGACTTCTCGAGATACTGCAGCCAGTACACGGGTTTGCAGGGATCTGTTTAAAGACATTTGCGTATTATATTTAAATCATGCAAGTATCGACCCCTGTGTTACAAAATATGTGTAACGAAATTGCGATTATAATATTACATTTTATACTGTGGCATACACAACTAAACACTGTGCCAAACACTAGTTTAACTATTTAACTATATCACCCAGTCGATAAATGTATCTACAGGTTAAAGCATGTCAGAGCGAGGCTGTATGGTTTACTGTATTATGTGTGAATGGAAGACACTGAAATCGGTTGCCTATAACATCCAGCTATGTGCTACACTCATCCAGCTATCCGCTACACTCATTGCGGGCAATGCTTACCTCTTGAAGGATATAAGCGTCTTGCAACAGCAGCTTCTGAAGACCGACACTAGATGGCGTTTGCTAACACACATCTTCCTGGTGAGCCACACTTCAAACAAGAAGACCCTTTAATAGCCTGCGACACTTTGTACATTGAGACGGGTTCGAGGGTATGGTATTGGGAACATATACAGGGCTTCCTGTGATGCCGCGTATTTATTTTGGAGAAGGGACACTGTGAAATTATTTACATGCAAGTTGTTGTTTTTTCGTCTCTGCAGGGTCTATTTTAAGGTCGGGCGGTGGGAAAGAGTTGACTCTGAGCAAGTGACAAGGTTATAAGAGATCCCATCTCTTTATATAACTGACGTCAAGTGACACCCCTCCACGGCTGGATGAGCAGTACAGCTGTAGAGGAGATCCTCCTGGGATAAGAGTCGGATATCAAGTACTGTGTCGGCACTCCAAGGTTACAGCACAGGAGGAAGGCGAAAGGGTGCGATGACCGTGTGCCAAGGACCGTTTAAAAAAAAAAAAAAAATTTAGACAAGACCATTCGAAACGAAACTATTAGACTATGGAAATGCAATACAGAAAGTAGTACTGGAACGTTTGAATGCAGTAACACAGTATGCGTGTTATCATTACGGGTATTGGTAATATTGTGCAGTTTATTGTACGAGTGTACAATAGTAATGGGCTCTACACATTCCAGACTTTATTTGTAATCGTTTTCGAATATATTACACACAGACGCGTAAATACGGTGCGTTTGTATTGTAAGCAATGATGTGGATACATAGTCTACCAAAGATTAGCCATTAGTCATGATTTAGCCAAACAAACATACACTCCTAGTGGCGGATAAATATTGTTTTAACCGATATGAACAGGAGTAAGGGAGCGGCCAAAATATTTAATCAATAAAACATGGCCTTACATTACTGTACAAAGACAGCTGTATTAAACAGACTCAAATACAACACGTAACAATGTATTATAGCAATTGATTTTGTACAATATAATGAACTAAGTGATTTACTTTCTGTATAAACGTTCGTTTTCAAAAACAATACAATATTGTATTCACAAAAGAAAACAATAAAGTGAGTTACATCTGTTTGTTTATTTCCAAACCACAGAGAGCACTTCAGAACTGAGCAGCATTCAGAACTGAGCAGCATTCAGCATTGGGCAGCATTCAGCATTGGGCAGCATTCAGAACTGAGCAGCATTCAGAACTGAGCAGCATTCAGCATTGGGCAGCATTCAGAACTGAGCAGCATTCAGCATTGGGCAGCATTCAGAACTGAGCAGCATTCAGCATTGGGCAGCATTCAGAACTGAGCAGCATTCAGAAATGAGCAGCATTCAGAACTGAGCAGCATTCAGAACTGAGCAGCATTCAAAACTGAGCAGCATTCAGCATTGGGCAGCATTCAGAACTGAGCAGCATTCAGAACTGAGCAGCATTCAGCATTGGGCAGCATTCAGAACTGAGCAGCATTCAGAACTGAGCAGCATTCAGAACTGAGCAGCATTCAGCATTGGGCAGCATTCAGAACTGAGCAGCATTCAGAACTGAGCAGCATTCAGCATTGGGCAGCATTCAGAACTGAGCAGCATTCAGAACTGAGCAGCATTCAGCATTGGGCAGCATTCAGAACTGAGCAGCATTCAGAACTGAGCAGCATTCAGAACTGAGCAGCATTCAGCATTGGGCAGCATTCAGAACTGAGCAGCATTCAGAACTGAGCAGCATTCAGAACTGAGCAGCATTCAGAACTGGGCAGACACATGGCAAATGACATTTAATAGAGAAAAGTGTAAGGAACTCCACGCAGGCAATAAAAATGTGCATTATAAATATCACATAGATACTGAAATTGAAGAAGGAGTCTATGAAAAAGACGTAGGAGTTTATGTTGACTCACAAATGTCTTTATCTAGACAATGTGGGGAAGCTATAAAAAAAGGCCAACTAGATGCTCGGATATATAGTGAAAAGTTTTGAATTTAAATCAAGGGAAGTAATGTTAAAACTTTACAACGCATTATTAAGACCTCTTCTAGAATATTGTGTTCAGTTCTGGTCACCTCGTTACAAAAAGGATATTGCTGCTCTAGAAAGAGTGCAAACATTCAGAAAGGTTAAAATAATTAAATCTATTCAGTCAGGAACAAATGGAGATTAGATAAAGGGGCATTCAATAGGAGGCGCTTTTTTACACAGAGAATTGTGAGGGTCTGGGAATGTTATTGCAGTCCAGTAATGTTACTGAAGCTGTGAAGTCCGGAGTCCGGATTCACGGATGCACAATGCCTCAATATGGTTTGTTTTATTACCACATAGCTACTGTTTTGTATTATTCAGCTGTTCTTGACCTCTTAATGCTTCCCCATCCTTAATAGCGCAGATAGAAAGGGACTGGGCCAAACTGAGATTAACATTTCTGCCATACTACAAAAAAAGTGATATTATTAGTTCATGCAGTAACACGGTAAAACTTGCTAACAATATATATATATATATATATATATATATATATATATATATATATATATATATATATATATAATGTGCAATATCTTGACTATGCTAAGCTCAGGCGCATACATATCGCTTAGTATTTTGAAATGGCTCTGCTTGGAAGCTGTAGTTTGCGCTCGCGGGATTCTGCTCTCGGTTGTTAGGGTTAGAACAGGAATTTTCTTTGCAGATCCGGTCCCGAAGACGTGGAACTGTTTCCATCACAGTATGAAGATGGAATTGGAAAACCTTTCTTTCTCTGCTTTTAAAGATTGTATTTGGGAATTGCTTCGAACCTCCTGCCAATGCTTCTCCTTCACTCCACATTAATAAGTAATATGCGTCTTATTTATACTGGTCTTAGATCTCTGCATGCTGCGGATTCAGTTTGAACCACACGTTTTTATTGTGGTGTTCATACATTGCTATTGTCTTTTGTTATTGTTTTCCAGGACCCCCTTGTAAATGCGGCCTCGGTCTCAATGGGTAAATCTCCTGGTTAAATACATCAATACATTTTAAAATGTGCAAGGATGAGTCAGGGACAGTAAAGCAGATACCGCAGCAGCCAGCCACTGAATATTTAAAACCGGCAGAGATGTAGCAATAAAGTGACAAACTGAGGCTGGCACACTGTGCATTAATAACTAACGGGCACCTCTGGGTGACGAATAGGCTTCTTGTTATAATGAAAGTGTCACGGCAAATCAGCGGTTGTCCAAGGTTATTATTATTTATAAATATTTGATGTACTCACTACACAGATACACGTTTAATACCACAACTTTTATTCGACCTGTGAAAACTACTGAACTGAACAGGGTGGAGGAAACATCACGATGTTCTTGTAATTTAGTGTTTTTGTTTTTCCTGTATGAAAGTTCCAGACGTGCCAGTGAAGGTCTAATGCGTAACACACTGCACGCTGCATTCCACAGGAGACGCGAGGACGCAGAGCATCCTCAGCGGGTTTATGAACGCCGCGATTGGAATGTGCTTCAGTTGAGTACAATTTGCTGTAATGATGGGATATTTATATTTATTTATTTATTTATTTAACATACAGGTAATATAGGGATGGGAATACGACTCCCATTACAGAGCAGCTTGCTCCATTCCCGTTTTTACTAGGAGTTTAATAAGACACACCTGTGCTTGTTTTATACACTGGGGCTAAATTAAACCCCAAAATGGGTGAAACGGCTATGCAATAGGAGTCTCCATCCTGAAGAACCAAAGTCATGTACTGAACCCCTGACATTCCAGTATAAAACAGCTCCCTTGGTTTTTATACACAGACAGTGTATGGGACCCTCCGCTGTCAAGCAAACCAGACGTGTTCTGTGCAGAACCTCAGCAGAACGTTGTGTGGGTTCTAGAACCAGCACAAAGGAACCACGTGCTTTTACAAAGCAGCCAATGCAAGCGGAGAGAATGAATAGAGATATTAAGTGCAATGGGGCCTGTTCTCACAACGCTGTCCTCTACAATTAGACATGAATACATTAAGACACACAGCTTTGTGTAGAAAATCTGCACACGCACGCTGCGTTATTCATTTGGTGACGTCATTACCATGCAGCTTTGCGGGTTGTAGGGCTATTAATATATAAAAGAGAGGCAGTTTGCTAACAACTTGAAATATATGGGGACGGGATGAAGTTCAATTCTAGTCCAAAATTATACAGTGGTTCTAATGTACAAAGCTCATTTTAAACCAATACCATATGTTTCGCATGCACACGTTGGATAACACACAAACAGTGCAGTTATAACTATGAGTTTGCTTGTAAAATAACCAAGGCTCTTCTATAGACCTGTTCAGGTAAAGCGAGGCTCTGGAAGTCTAGACGTCACAATGCAGCGCCGGAGGAGGAGGAGGCGGGATCTTCGGAGTCCCAGCGGTGACGTCAATGAACGAGGAAGTAGAACAATAACCTGCTAGGGGTATGCAGAGAGCAGAGTGCTGGACATGTCATTGATGAAATTATAAACTGTTTAAAACATGCGAGACTGGAGCCTCGTATCCTTATCCGTTTTGTTTGGGCTGACGGCGAGATGGGCAGTGTCGCTGAATTCTTATTCAGCTCCGAATTTTCCAAATGTTTTTTTTATACGCGCTGTGCACATTGTCATCTTCAGTTATCTATCTATCTGTATCTAGCTTGAATTTTTTGTTTTTTGTCAATGCAAATTTCTGGTTTATATAAACAAAAGACAGGCACTCGACTCTTTGTAGAGAAAGAGCCTGCATTACTATTTACGGCTGTGTGTATCTGACTTTGGTGCATGAGCCCCGTTCACAGATACTGCTCTGATTCCAGTGCCTCAGGCGTGGTGCATGAGCCCCGTTCACAGATACTGCTCTGATTCCAGTGCCTCATGCATGGTGCATGAGCCCCGTTCACAGATACTGCTCTGATTCCAGTGCCTCAGGCGTGGTGCATGAGCCCCGTTCACAGATACTGCTCTGATTCCAGTGCCTCAGGCGTGGTGCATGAGCCCCGTTCACAGATACTGCTCTGATTCCAGTGCCTCAGGCGTGGTGCATGAGCCTCGTTCACAGATACTGCTCTGATTCCAGTGCCTCAGGCGTGGTGCATGAGCCCTGTTCACAGATACTGCTCTGATTCCAGTGCCTCAGGTGTGGTGCATGAGCCCCGTTCACAGATACTGCTCTGATTCCAGTGCCTCAGGCGTGGTGCATGAGCCCCGTTCACAGATACTGCTCTGATTCCAGTGCCTCAGGCGTGGTGCATGAGCCCCGTTCACAGATACTGCTCTGATTCCAGTGCCCCAGCTCTGATAGGGTAATAGCCCTAACAAACACATTTTCATTATCAAATGAACTTCACAGTAAAGTCATTGGAATTTGATATGCATGCAAAATAAATGCCTGTCCGCGGCTGCAGGGATACAATGGAGGCTTCTGTCTGTACAAACCTATATAAATATCACTATAATAACCGTTCACACAAATCTATATAAATATCTCTATCTCAAATAACCGTTCACACGAATCTATATAAATATCTCTATCTCAAATAACCGTTCACAAGAATCTATATAAATATCTATATCTCAAATAACCGTTCACACGAATTTGATGAAACTGCGTATGCTACATGTGTACAGCAGACAACACATTTTTGTTTTGATAGTCTGGTGTTTTTTGATCATCCCATTGCATATATTTCCACTGCACAGAGATGGCAATAAGACTGATTGCATAGCAGTTTGATCCATTCCTGGTTTGACAATGAGTTTAATAAGACACCCTTGAGCTTTTTCCCTATACACTGGGGCTAATCATGGTTATATCAAAACCTGGTCTGGCTGAAACTGCTGTGCAGTCCCTGCCTGCTGTATCATTAGGACACATGGAATTGTACTGTATACTGAAGTTTTGGATAATCGAGTGTTTGTTTTCCTCAACACTGAAACACATATAACTGTGTGAGTCTGGGTTTCGCTCTGTGGGGCGTGCTGGGGCTGGCTCTGGGGTGGGACCTCTGTGGCTCCCTGGCTTTCTGCCTGGCTCTGAACTACAAGCAGATGGAGCTGTACCACGCACTGCCCTTCTTCTGCTACCTCCTGGGGAAATGCACGAGGGAAGGGCTGACAGGCAAAGGGTAAGCTGCTAATCTCAGACTGTATTACACAGCGAGCCTCTGCAGTGCTTTCTGTTTCACAAAACAGTGAATAAACGAGAGCGCTCCCCATCTCAGGACTGTATTATAACACAGCGAACCTCTGTGCTGCTTTCTGTTTCACAAAACAGTGAATAAACGAGACCGCTCCCCATCTCAGGACTGTATTATTACACAGCGAGCCTCTGCAGTGCTTTCTGTTTCACAAAACAGTGAATAAACGAGACCGCTCCCCATCTCAGGACTGTATTATTACACAGCGAGCCTCTGTGGTGCTTTCTGTTTCACAAAACAGTGAATAAACGAGACCGCTCCCCATCTCAGGACGTTACACAGCGAGCCTCTGTGGTGCTTTCTGTTTCACAAAACAGTGAATAAACAAGACCGCTCCCCATCTTGCATTTTAGGGCTGCTGTGACATCAGTAAATAATAAAGTTTTTTTAATTATTATTATTTTTCTTTTATACAATACTTGTACACTGCATGCTGGGTGCAATTTCTGCAAGGGCATTATTGGAAGCAGTAAAACATACGCTGTTATTAATGTCCTCGCATTTGTTGATTTAGTAACGAAGTACCAAGGGCGTTTCGGTGGCAGATGTACTAGCGGATTAGATTGCTCTCTGCAGAAATGTGCAGATGACACATCAGCTATGCGCTGCTCCTTCAGCTAGTCCTGTTTGTGCGACTCTTTACAACGTGAGAACAGAACTTCACAGCCCCTTAGAACCAAGGAGCCCCCTCATTTCTGGACATTGTTATTTATCTCAATAAGGATAAGAACCCAACTGCACACCACAGCTGGTCACTTTCCCCTTGTAATCCCCATGAGACTTCAGCATTTGAGCGTTCAGGACAGTTGCTTCATACTCAATACATTGTTTTTCATATCTTTACTACTAATGACAATTTTTGGTGAGGGTGGGTTTTCACCAAGGGTGTGGTGACTGAAACAGAAAACAATACAAAGTAAATCTGAACGACAAGAAGAATAGGTTAGTTAAGATGCCACTTAGTAAGATGCACTTTAAGGGGTTACAATGATGTCATTACATTATAAAAATATAATAATAATAATAATACTATCAAATGTAGTTTTACATTGTGTGCTTGGATTGTAAATAAAAGAAACGCATGGTGAATATTGAAAGAAAACTAAGCAGGACACTTTTAAGTGCCCCAAACAGCAGGATTAATAGGAGGACAGCAGTGCTGTAATGAACCTGTTCTTCTAACGATGTGTTTGTGCTCCAGGCTGACCCACCTCCTGAAGATCGCTGGGACGGTCGCAGCCTCCTTTGCGCTGTGCTGGCTGCCTTTCCTTGCAGACCCTGCGCAGGCCCTGCAGGTCCTCCGGAGGCTGTTCCCAGTTGACCGGGGTTTGTTTGAGGTGTGTTCAAGACGCCGACGAGAACTGACAGCGAGCGAATGGAAAGAATACCAGCAGTCTAGTCTGCGCTGGACAGGTTGTCTTTAAAATGCAGAATTGAAAAAAGGGACGGTGCAAATGTTTAACGTTACAAATTTAGCATCTTGATTCTCTTGCATTTGGAAGTTTGAATCCATGTTTTTAGATGAACGGCTGTGATAAATCATTCACAAGATGGGTTTCAAGTTAACTTCTTGGTACAGTGGATATAAATCTTCCTAGTTTATGCTCAGACATTTCAGCACTTTGTAGGCAACTGTGGCATTTGGTGACACAGTATGAGGGTCTGTTTAACATGGATTTAAAAACTTTGGCAGCAACACCTGTCCTTGAATAGCACTTTATATAGGTCACCAAATTAGAGGAAAAGAAAAAAACAATGCTATACTTGCACAGTGTATATACAATCATTAAAAACAATGCTATACTTGCACAGTGTATATACAATCATTAAAAACAATGCTATACTTGCACAGTGTATATACAATCATTAAAAACAATGCTATACTTGCACAGTGTATATACAATCATTAAAAACAATGCTATACTTGCACAGTGTAGATACAATCATTAAAAACAATGCTATACTTACACAGTGTATATACAATCATTAAAAACAATGCTATACTTGCACAGTGTATATACAATCATTAAAAACAATGCTATACTTGCACAGTGTATATACAATCATTAAAAACAATGCTATACTTGCACAGTGTATATACAATCATTAAAAACAATGCTATACTTGCACAGTGTATATACAATCATTAAAAACAATGCTATACTTGCACAGTGTATATACAATCATTAAAAACAATGCTATACTTGCACAGTGTATATACAATCATTAAAAACAGTGCTATACTTACACAGTGTATATACAATCATTAAAAACAATGCTATACTTGCACAGTGTATATACAGTCATTTCAAAGCACTTGGTGGCGATGACCTCAGTGCAAGTTGTCGGTGTCATTTTGCAATGCTACTTTGCACGAAACGAAAAGGTCAGAGCGAAGCTGCTCTCCGGATTGATATGATTGAAAATGCCAAAACATTGCTGTACGGGACAGATCAAGAGTTTTAATAATCAAGGGAGGGACTAATGGCAAACTGCAGATCGAGGGTGATATTATGTGTCTGTCTTTATTTATGAAAAGATCAAAATACAAAATGCAAAGGGCGCGAGTGACTTGTTTGGATGTCGGACTGAACTAATTGTGAAATTGCGCACGTAAGCAGGGCACAGTAAGTTTATCCTGGCATGCCTGACCCACATTCTCTGTCTCTGGTTCCCGTTTATGAAAATGGAAACAAATGCTGATGGCTGTAGAATCCTGCGCTACAGTAGGTGAAGCGGCCAAACCCTGTCTTCATGTGTTGCTCTCAGCAAATTGAAGGAGCATTCTTCATGTGTTTTTTTTTTTTCTAGTTGGCTTGTAGAAAAGATGGCTGAGCTGCTGGTTAGTGTACAGTCTGCAGGCAGCAATGTCCACACAGCTGTGGTTTGAGCAGCTGTGTTTAAGATGAGTGTACGATGTCATGACCACCATGGCCAAGGCTGTCAGTTTAATATCAAATGTGATCCGAGCACAACTGCTGAAGTCTTGGAGCCTTTTAGAAATCGCATTGAACCGCTCCGTTCATCGCAACCAAAAAAGGGCTGAAATCATTTCTCGACGGGTAGGACTGGGAGGCTGCACAAAGAGACTGCCCTCCCTTTAATATTGTTTTGACAAGCGATTCGTTTCATCTGCATGTTTCCTGGGTGCTGAAATGTGGCTAATCAGATTAGTTTGGGTAACCCAGCGTCCTTTCTCAGTGCACCGACAAGTGCATACCTTGGCTGTCTTGCCAGGTTAAATAACTGCTACATGCAGCCCATGTAAAGGGTACTGATATTTTAGTTGGGTGGTTTTTCTGGAGAGGTATAATAATTAGTTTCCTTTTCAAAAAGAAACTGGCTTGTTTTACACTATGTTATATCAGCTTATTGCTTTGTCGAAGCAGAATTGAAGGTTTCAAGGAATACTTTTTTTGTGTTGTTTTTCTCCACGTTAAATAAAACAGCAGCATTGATTGTCATATCCTGTATGCATGTGCAAATAATCAACTGATTTGTTTTTTGTTCTGTAGGATAAAGTCGCCAACACCTGGTGCAGTTTGAGTGTTCTGGTGAAAGTAAAGAACTTGCTGCTCCCTCAGACCCAGCTTAGACTCAGGGGAGCCTCTCTGTTACTGCTGCTCCCTCAGACCCAGCTCAGACTCAGGGGAGCCTCTCTGTTACTGCTGCTCCCTCAGACCCAGCTCAGACTCAGGGGAGCCTCTCTGTTACTGCTGCTCCCTCAGACCCAGCTCAGACTCAGGGGAGCCTCTCTGTTACTGCTGCTCTCTCAGACCCAGCTCAGACTCAGGTGAGCCTCCCTGTTACTGCTGCTCCCTCAGACCCAGCTCAGACTCAGGGGAGCCTCTCTGTTACTGCTGCTCCCTCAGACCCAGCTCAGACTCAGGGGAGCCTCTCTGTTACTGCTGCTCCCTCAGACCCAGCTCAGACTCAGGGGAGCCTCTCTGTTACTGCTGCTCCCTCAGACCCAGCTCAGACTCAGGGGAGCCTCTCTGTTACTGCTGCTCCCTCAGACCCAGCTCAGACTCAGGGGAGCCTCTCTGTTACTGCTGCTCCCTCAGACCCAGCTCAGACTCAGGGGAGCCTCTCTGTTACTGCTGCTCTCTCAGTCACAGCTGATCAGGACTCCTGGTTCCAGACCACCAGGTGTTCTTGTTAACTTCAGTACAGGGCCTGCTTGTTTCCCAGTGTTTCACATATATGTACGTGTGTGCTGAGGCTGGAACGACCTGTGATCTGGGGGCGGAGCTGTGGCATTTTCAAGCCTGCTTTAATCTGTCAGCTTTCTGTGGGGCTGAAGCTTGAGGGGCTATAACTGAACGATTACCGCCTGGGCGTCTTGCTTCATGTTTTTAAATAGACCAGCGATCTAAATTTAGACATCCTCTGGGTCTATAATGGAGCTGTTTGCTAAGTCCATTAAAGCTCAGGATTTACAGGGCTCAGTATACTTGCACATTTTAAAACTAGACACAGAAAAAACATTTAGCTTTTTCTCAGTAGGGATACGAGGGTACTTTGGGTAAGGTGTCATATCAAACAGTTTCATTTTAAATGATTAAAATCACAGACTGCCTGCTGCGGCTTTTTGAAGTTACTGCTGTCTGTCTGAAAGCTCTGGGCAGCTTAATTGCTTGAAGTCCAGCCTGGTCAAGAGAGAGGACCAGTATGCAGTGCATCCCCACACTGCCTCTATGCTGTGTCTGCAGTGCATCCCTACACTGTCTGTATGCTGTGTCTGCAGTGCATCCCTACACTGTCTGTGTGCTGTTTCTGCAGTGCATCCCCACACTGTGTGCTGTGTCTGCAGTGCATCCCTACACTGTGTGCTGTGTCTGCAGTGCATCCCTACACTGTCTGTGTGCTGTGTCTGCAGTGCATCCCTACACTGTCTGTGTGCTGTGTCTGCAGTGCATCCCCACACTGTGTGCTGTGTCTGCAGTGCATCCCCACACTGTCTGTGTGCTGTGTCTGCAGTGCATCCCCACACTGTGTGCTGTGTCTGCAGTGCATCCCCACACTGTCTGTGTGCTGTGTCTGCAGTGCATCCCCACACTGTCTGTGTGCTGTGTCTGCAGTGCATCCCCACACTGTCTGTGTGCTGTGTCTGCAGTGCATCCCCACACTGTGTGCTGTGTCTGCAGTGCATCCCCACACTCCCTATGCTGTCTGGATGTGTCTGCAGGATGGCCAGGGTACTACAGTGAGAGTGTTTGACATGCTCTTTGTTTTCTCCTCTATTAGTTTTGTAGCAACACTTCTGGCTGTTTTACCTTCATGCATAAAACTGTTTGTGCACCCTAGTGTCAGAGGATTCAAGCTTGCCTTGGTAAGTGTCCCCCAGTCATTTAACTGGATCACTGTTAGTATTATTGAGTAGCACACCCTGCTTATGCAGTTTCACATTAATATGTATGATCTGTACTGGATATTGTTCAAATTCAAGTTTATGTTTAGCGTGTTAGTAAATATTGTAATTAAATAATTGCTTATAGTAAGTATAGTTTCTTTAAACAATTGTCAAGAAATGTTTATAAAAAAAGTAAGCAGTCCATTTCTTGCCCTTCTTTTCTCTGCTTGCCTGAGTCTGGTGATTATCCTCAACCCTCCACAAAATCGTTTACCTACTTTTTCTTGTGTTAATTTCAGGTGACCTGTTCATTAGGGTTCTTTCTGTTCTCCTTTCAAGTCCATGAAAAGTCTATTCTTCTGACTGCATTGTAAGTTTAAAGATGCTTTTGTCTTTCTGTAGGCTAGGAATAAAACACAAGTTTATGAATACTCTTATCTTGAAGATATATATATATATATATATATATATATATATATATATATATATATATATATATATATATATAATAAAGCAAAGTAGAAAAATATTCAAAGAGCTACAATACCCTGCCAGTGATGACAGCTCGGATCTGCAGGGGTACGGAGGCCAGCAGATACTGGAAGCTGTTCTGTGCGCTTCTGCAAAGCATCAGACAGGGTGCAGAAGATTGGGCTGAGCTGGGTTTGATTCAGTAATCGGGCTTCACCTGTGGATTGAAGGTGCCAGGTGAATTGTTTCTTAAGTGACGGGGGGAGGGTACTACCTAGATGACAATGAATTAGCTCACAGGGGTCTAGCTTCAGTTAAAGAGCACAGTGCGGAATTCACAATCGTCTGTGGAGTGAACTTGACCACCTCTGGGCTTATTTGGCAGGAGTGTGTATACGTGGTAGAGGAATTGACATTATTACATGCTGGTATATGAAAGATTCTGCTGTGATTATTATATTCATAAAAACTCTGTTATCTGAACTATTTTGGATCTGGGCAGATTTGTTCAGATAAACGAATTACAGCTGGACTTTCACATAGTGGATTTGTAACACAGTGATACAGGATGGAGATGAAAGGCTGGGTAGCGCATTCTCTATGACAACATGCCTGTTCGGATAACGGAGATGTTCTGATAATCAAGAGTTCAGATACCTGCGGTTTTACTGTGCAAAGAAAATACGTGCTTTCATAACAAAAACAACTGTTCACCCGTCCTCTGTTTGTAAAACTGCTTTTCCAATGTGTGGTTCCTTGTCATTTATTTATATATATATATTTATATATATATATATAATTACACTGTATAAGTATCATTTAAGAGCAGCAGCTGCATAGTACCAGATTTTTAAGACTCTACAGTAATGATTCAGTTACCAATCCTGCTGCATACTAATCTAGATTATCCAGATGGTTACTTTGTTTATGATTGAGTTATATCCTGCACCTGTTTGAAAAGGGCATCCGTTATGTGTGTTCCTGGATTTGGAAAGCATGCAATCCAAGAGTAAACTATGTCATTTGAAAATGAATCCATTCACATCGATGGTTGGAATGAGTGCACCCAGATCAGGGAAATACAAAACCTGGATCAATAAAAAAAGATGTCATTTAATAATGAGTTATGATCTTCCAAATTGCTCAGTGTGATTATCACTCAGATAATATCTCTGTTTGTATTTGATAGATGGGATGGGCACACGTGAGATCTCCAGTGAAATTCACCTCTTTGTGTTTCTCATTGCAGGCCAGTTTGCTTGCTGATCAGAGAAATTCCATTCATATCTACGTGGTTTTTACAGGTGACAACATTCAGGTAAGCAAATAACTGCTTTTCTGTACTGAGAGGTCATTAAGAGAGAAATATATATATATATATATATATATATATATATATATAGATAGATATATATATATAGAGAGAGAGAGAGATATTTAGAACACAATATAGAATTTATATGTTTTTTCCTGGCTAGATTGCTACTAATACTTTTGCAAGGATTTTTGGCTTCGTTATTGAAAATGGCCTCTTGGCTTCCATGTCTTTTGCATATTTCTCCTGATTGCTTGCTCAGATCAAATGGGCTATTGTCAGCTGTTTGTACATTCTTTCTATACTTTTAATTGCTCAGTGCGTGGTTAGTGTAGGGATCATTGTGGGATTATATGCCATAGTTAGCATAACTCACAGCAGGGCCCGAAGCGCTGCAGCAGATTCAAGCAGGTTAACCCTTCACTGGTTTTCAGAGAGCAGCAAGCATGTAATTGAAATGATGCACAGCAGCAGCACTTCTGAAGAGCTGGTTAGGGCCATTTGAACAGCACAGCTGCATAATGCCTTTAGAGAGTTTGAGTTGCAGGGATAATACCACAAGAAAGAGGTTTTACGGTTATGATTTACTGTCTCAAGACTCTAAAATGAAGAGATTAACACCAATGCAGGGCTGCTTGTTGTTGGGGGGACGGGGCAGTTTTGGTTTGCCTTTTCCTTTTCGTAACTGTGTTATATTTTCTGTGCATTCCCAGTATGCTGCCTCTGCTGCTGAAGGACGGGCTGCTGCTGCCCTATATCGTTACATCCCTGGCTTTCCTTCTGATAAGCATCACTCTGCTATCTGCGCTGGAACAGAGTTCTGAAGAGGACCTGAAACTGAAGCAGCTCTTCACTCGCAGAAGAAAACACATGCCACGGTTTAATGCCCCTTTGCTTGCTAAATCTGGAGTAAGTAACCATTTTACTATTGAATTACTGAACGAGGGACAAATGCAGTCCTTGTATGTCTTACTGGTCAGGGAAGTGCATTAGACGAGGTCATTAATAATATAGAAAGAGCGCTTGCCGACTGCAGAGAAGCGCTGAGATTTACTGAACCACGCAGAGCCCCTGAGCTGCCTTGTGGAATCCTGACCAGATCTGGCTTTTGAGTCATGTTGCTCTGTAATGAGTTTCAGTCGTTTGGAATTACTCAATAAATGTAACCCCCTTTCATTTTCTTGTCCGACATGTACGTTATGAAATCTTGAGTCGGAGTTTGCACTTTTTTTTTTTTTTTTTTAACACAAGTAACAGTGGAGAAAGTCCTTTTTAAAATATCACATTCCAATTGATGTTTCGCGCATTGATCTTACACCTGAATTCATTTTCCTTGGCAGTGGTGAATATTCAAACCAAGCCAGATGATAATGCTGTGAATGCAAACGACTGCTGTTAAAACGCTGTAAAGCACACTCTCTCCCTCCCCTGTTTTGCAGTACATTCTGTCTGTTCTCTGCATGGCTGTGCTGAGTTTCCTGAGCGCAGCACTGAGCCCTCCAGCCAGACTGCCAGACCTGTTTCCCGTTGCCATCTCTCTCTTCTCCTACGTGCACTTTGTGGGGTTTCTGATCTATTTCAATACCATTCACCTGACGGAGCTTCCAAGTAAAAAGACCCAGAAGAAAACAAACTAGGTGCCTCTGCAAGAACTGGGCTGCTGTCAACCAAACAGCACCACTTGATTCCTGCTCGGGTGAAACGTCATGGACCAGTAAAACACCATGGTTCTGTCGAGATCTGCAGGTGGATTTGAGAGAACAGTTATGACTGTACAGCCAGTTCAGAGTTTTGCAGGGTACATTGTATATCTTCTTATTTGTATTATACCATTGCAACAATGTCACGGTTACATCTTTATTTACAAACACTGTTGGCATGCTGTATCCATTCCACATGCACAAGGTTCAGAGATTACTCAAGTATGCCTTGCTTCTAAAGGGTTCACTTTATTCAAATATACTGTTTTTTATTTGGGGGGGGGGGGTTTGTTACCGGGACAGTAATGAAAAATATATATTGTTCTAATAAAATAGTATACATTACGTCTGACTTGTGTTTTTCTTTTTTAAATAAATCTCATTCATTTTGTGTCAATTATAAAAATAATTCCTAGGCCTTCCAATCAGTCTCACAGTCACACAGGTGGAAAAATACAAGAACCCCAGCCATCGCTTTGTACCCTCTCCACACAGCTCGTGTTGTGTGAACACTCAAGACTTTTCAGTCAGAACCCAAGCCTAAGGTATTGACAGGACTCCTTTGTTCTAAACTTTGCTTTGTCAATACTTCATGTATACTGAATACATTTGAACCCCAAAAAGACTAGGTTCACACTTCGCTTTAAAGGAAATGTTTTGACTTTTTCTAACACGGGGTTATGAACCTGTTCACACAGAGAATATTTTACATCTGCCATGTTCAGAACCTAATTCTGAACATATTAGAAGGGTGAAGAGGAGTCATTATACTGTGGCTAGCAACTGCTTACACTATGATATAGTATATACATTGTAAACCCTGATAAGTCAAGTTTACTCCAAAATAATGAGTAAACGCATTGCCTTAATATAATTAAGTTTAGCTACTCATTTAGTTTTTGTTACGACAACTTTCTGTGGGGCTGACTAAACTCATAACATGTACATTCACGTAACTTAATCCATTTGAGTTACATTTATTTCTCAATAGTTAATTTGAACATTTGTTATTTCATTTAAACAATAAAAAGTTTTTGCTCAGGCAACAGAATGTGCAAGCAAGCTATTCTATTAGCTGCCAGTGCCTCACTTCTGCTTAGGCGCTTATGGCAACATTTCCAAGTGCTGGAACCAGGCAGAGGGAGAAGGGAGGGAGGTCACATCCGCAGACTGACCACCAAATGGGGGGGTGGCCACACACAACATGTAAGGGAGCAGGCAGGGGCACAAGAGACAAGCAAACACAACACACTTGTGCAACCGCACATACACAAAACAACAACACAATAAACAACAAACAAGTCCAAAAACAAATTGTACAAGTCCTGCAAGGGCTGATGGGAATCGAGTCCCGATTCTACTTAAACCATTTACGTTTGAACAACTAAAGTAAATTTGAATGTTCAACGAACTTAAAATGGATGAGCGTTATGAATAATATTTGAATTTTTAAGTTAATGTAACTTGATTTTATTTTTTTTAGAATGACTTTGGGGTTACAGTGTAACAGATATAGAAAAAAAACAAGTGTCAAATGAAAGAAATAATAAAACCACTAGAAATCGATATTTAACGTGAAACGCACACAAATAAAATAATCCATTCCAACCAGGGTCGGGTCGGAGGAGGCTGTGCACTGCTCTGACCTCCAGTTGTTCTGTTAACTGGGTTTTATTACGAATGATCACAGGCAGAGCGGGATTCAGTGTCCTGAGCTGCTTCGGAAAACGGCATACGTGGGATTGTGAGCGAATGACGATGCCAGCCACGGCCCGGCAGAGGGAACTCTCCTTGTGATTCTGGACGGGTGGAGTAGGGTTACTGCTGCCCTCAATGCCACTGACAGGACAATCGTTTGCAGTCTCTGCTTGCCGTCCCCTTGTCACGTTCACGGGATGCCTTTGCGAAGTTGTTTTCCCTTCTGCCCACTATATAAAAACATTAGTTGTGTTTACGGGTTGTATCTGCTTTGTCCTTCAGATGGCCTCTAAGGGTGATAAAGTGAGAGTCATACGATCCTCCTTGGGCAGAAATAGGAAATGTTTCTGTGCAGGAGCAGCTGTTGCACCGGTCGTCTGCTGCTCCCACCAGCTTGCCAGCAGCCGCCCTTACAGTTTGCCTTGAGCCTGCATTTTACTGATTTATGTTATTACTATTGTCACAATGTTTGTGTCAAACACCACCATTATTATTTTAACTGTGAAACAAAGGTCTATAGCATTTTTATGTGAAACTATATTTTATCTATCTAGGTTTTTACTTTTTCTTCTTGGATATTTAAATCTTATTAAAAAAAGAAACGTGTGCAATGTCCTTGGATGGTTTTCTAATAAAAATCAAAACAGAACGCTTTATTTATTTATTTTACTCAATGCATGTATCCAGTCTTCAAGGCTTGCATCGAAGCTCATCCGACACCTTGGATCTTAAAAACACAAACAGGAAAACATAGTAAGCAGGTGCAATAGCATTTCTTTAATACAGTCACAATGTAACGCATTACAATGGCAGTAGGTAGGCTTTTTTGGTTGCAATTTGTACTTTAAACAAACAATACAAATAAAATATATTTTACCTTAATTGAGGATGGATTTTAGGAATTCGTAACTGCTTCCAAATGGAATCATGGCTGTGGAGATATTACGGAGATGTTATTTACAAACGAATCTCTGTGAAACTAAAATGTGCAAATTAGCATCACAGTCAGGCGCAGTAAATTAAGTGGTATCTACAATGAATACAATACTCCTAATGCAAGAGTCATTTCTGCTTAATGAAAACCATGCAGAACAGATCAAAACTGTGCATCAGCACAGCCAATCACACGGCACGGTTGCTAAATGCTTTAACCAGTTGGAAACACAGCTGATAACACGGCACACTTGCTAAATGCTTTAACCAGTTGAAAAGGGGTTCCAACACTTGGGAACTGCGATTCTCACAACAAAACTGATGCTCTGGGTATCAGATCTGCTGCGTAACCTCAGTGAAAAAAGAAATCACATTTCTTTTATTAGATTCTTAAGGAATCTTTCTTTAATATAACCTATTAAAGCTGCCATACAAATCTCTCACTCCACACTCTTATCTATTAACTGATCAATTTTTATACTGCTGACGTGTCCCCTTTCCCCTCATTTTATCATCCAAAAATTCATATTATATAGGATTTTCCCTATGGAAAAAGCACTATAAAATTTGTTACAGCTGGCAAATGTGAATGAGTCAGTATCAGCGCACGGCTAAATGCTTCAGAGAGAATCAAATTTGTTTCTGCAGTAAGCAGAACTGTTTAAATGTTATTTATTTTTATGCTCCAAAGAAAATATATTGTGAAGTGCAACATTGATTCAGCACATAACAATGTCACTGTACATGCTGTAGGTGGAAAATTTATGAAACCTTTGCACAACTCCTTAAATTGAATTTTCCAAATCTCTCACCACACACAAATAATCAATACTTTCTTCAGAGAAGCTTGCTCAGAATTATTACAGTCTTTCTTTTCCATTCTGTTGTCATCAGCACATAGCGAGCACCTGGGTCTCAGTAACGCCTGCACAGCCCTGTCATTTACAGCCACCAGAACCCTAACTGCTCACCAGAGAGACGGCGCGAGAATGCTTTCCAAACTTCTGTTAACACAAAGAATGGCTTCCAGTATGATCGGTTTACTGAATAAATACCAAGATCCTGGTTTAACTATTATTACATGAGTTCATTAAGGCTATAAAAAGAACACACCTGAAAGCACTTCAGCTTCAACTCAGTTACCCTCAATGATCATCCGTGTCTAAAGGCCATATTCATTAAACATTAGACCACAGATCATGCTGCTGCTTTTAGACAACAGCCCTGAAGGGGTCTGACTTGTGTAACTCATGATTCTAGTGGGAAAAAATTAAAAAGTACATCTAGTAACTGAATCAGTCACATTCGAATTTATGAAAAAAATATAACAAACATGTTGTTTTTCAAAATGCGACGTATAGGATTCTATGTGGCAAAACATAATGGACACTTCTTTAACATATTATAGGTAATCTGACCATATTAAGGCAGGACTGGCAGCGGATTATCATGCGATAGCCAGCACCCTGGGGCATCATGAAACAGGAGACGCAAGCAAGCGCCTGGCACTGGCATTCTCTTATGATAACCCATCTCCTGGAGCTGCCTCAGAGATCAGGAGAGAGCATTGCTGCAGAATCACTTAAATACCTGAAGAGATCAGGAGAGAGCATTGCTGCTGAATCACTTAAATACCTGAAGAGATCAGGAGAGAGCATTGCTGCGGAATCTCTTAAATACCTGAAGAGATCAGGAGAGAGCATTGCTGCTGAATCACTTAAATACCTGAAGAGATCAGGAGAGAGCATTGCTGCTGAATCACTTAAATACCTGAAGAGATCAGGAGAGAGCATTGCTGCGGAATCTCTTAAATACCTGAAGAGATCAGGAGAGAGCATTGCTGCGGAATCTCTTAAATACCTGAAGAGATCAGCAGAGAGCATTGCTGCTGCTTAACAAAAAAACTAAAAACAAACAAGAAAAAAACTTGCAATATTTATCTCTACTGGAACTCAAACCTATTCAATGGGTTAAAAACCATTTTTTTAAAAACATGATTTGTTCAATTGTAAATGCAAGAAGCAGCAAGTCTACAAAAAAATTTAAAATGTATATATTATTCATTATTTCTGTCTTCTGAAGCTTATTTTCTGATTGCTGTCTGTATATTCATTTATTTAAAAGACTTAGAGATTAGGGTGCAAGTAGGAAACAGAATCATTTCACAGCTGAATGAAGCTTAGCACAACTTGAAAACGCTACTATGCGCAATTGTTTTCTTGCAAACGAAGATCAGGCTGTACACGAGAACTTTAAACAAACATTTTAGCCTGTATAAGCAAATGCCTTGCAGACATGATAGGATCTGGATTGCGACTATCTGTCCAGATTTCACGCTTTAACAAATACTGCACTGTTTCCTTACACAGTCTCAAAAAACTATTTGTTTACTGTAAATACAAGTCTCAGGGCTACAATGGCTCTATTTTGCATCCAAGTAATGGGAAAATGATAAACAGGTCCTCAAATAATGCAGGCCATTGAGTGAAAAATGTGTTGCCTTGTGTTGCTTTAAGTAGAGGTTGTTTATGTTGACTAGATACATTTCATGCCTAGCCATGTGATAGAAATGTGACATTCCACTGGGACTAGCCGCAAACATAGCAGATTTTAAGACTGTTGAGTGTAACGAATTAAAACAATTTTGAGAAGACCATATCTAAAAAAAAAGCTTACAAAACCAAACTCACAATCATCCCTTCATACATTTTTTTAATTTATTTTTTTAATCCAAATGATGTGGTTGAATCACAAGTATAATTTGGCTATAGGCATAGTCTGCCTAAAATAATTCAATGAAATCAATCAACCTATAGATAGCTAGCCATGCTCACTGAATTGATTTCACTTCAAGGTTAACATGTTTCAGTTTTGAAATGCATGATGTATAACCCTATGCCCGAGGTCACAGACATATAGATATAGATATAGATACAGTATATTAACTAGGGAAGTAACTAATGACTTGTACATAGCAACCTAACCATTTCAATAGATTGCAAGTATTTGGATCAGACAGCAATTTGTGTGATTTCTGAGTCAGTGCTGTGCGACATGATCGCTCCAGTTTTGCTCATTTATTAACTATCTCGGTATTAAAAATACACATGAAAATGAAATAAATAAATAAATAAATAAACAAACAAACATGCCTTTTCAGTTTGGTTTAGTCTTTTTGATACAGTAAACTTTTCAAAACGTTTTTCAGCTGAAAACACGTAGCTTTTATGAGGCAGCTCAATATGAAATTGACATTTGGCTGAATCTTAAAATACCATCCTAACAACCTTTACATGCTTTGCGGAGAAAATTCAAAAACAGAATGAGCACTTTGATGCACAGCTGTACTACCGGAAGAAGTGTCTATTGTGAGCAGCAGAACTTTTAAATGGAACAGCTCTCGGAGTAACAGACTTTATTACGTGCGTATAAACCTTTAACCCAATGTAGGAATGCTTCTAAAATGAGGGCGAGTGAACACACACACTGCGGTGTGAGGAGACTGTTCTCCAGTATAAAAAGCAGGCAGCACTCATTGCGTCATTACCTTTCGGTGGTCCAGTCCCAGTCTGTTTGAGCCCTTTCTCAACTTGTGCCACTAAAAAAGAAATAAAAAAAGCTTTATTCTTTTATTTCCTGGGAAAACCAACCATAAAGGAATAATGTTACAATTAGGCACTGCTGTACAGTGTTGATTATTTAAGTGACTATAAACTACCTTCTGGATGATATGCAAACTTCCTACATCAGCCCCAAACAGTTCCCCCCTTTATAGATCTTTGATCGCTCGCTGCATGCATCATTTGCATCCAAAGTAGCTGCAGTTTTTGTTACTTCTTTAAGTGAGTAACAGGCGTGGAACTTTACCCAGCTCTCTGTTTTTGAGGAGTTCGGCCTCCAAGTCAGCAGACCCTCTTCTGAAGAAATTCCCCAGCTCGCTGCTGCCCTCCAGTGCCTTCCAAAGAAAATTACAGGCTTAAACCATACTTTTTTTTTTTTTTTTTTTTTAAACGTAGGTTGCACTTTGCAAGCGGAATGCATTTTGTAAAAACTGTCTGGGCGCTGTTTTCTCCTTTGATTGCACTTTTTCTATTGATTCTTTTGTAAATCAGCAGCTGCTGAATGGAGAAGTTATCACTTCATCCCTGGAAGGTATAATTGTGTGCATCGAACAGTTACAGGAATACCAGAAAATTGAATTATACACAACAATTACATTCTTTTTCCTTTAAAAAGCAGGTTGTGTATTTACGTTACAGGAAGTCATTTTTTCCCCTCAGAATCTTTAAAAATAAGAAAAACAAACTGCTAGAACACAGAATAATAACAATCAAATTTCTGCAATGCATTATAATTCAGCATTTCAAAGTTCTAACGGCCATTCATTTAATGAAATGAAAGCCTGGTTGACTTTACTGTGCTTTTGCGATGCTTCACCGTGCTTGTATGCAACTTCTCATGCTCTGCTGCACTTTGTAATGATGTATAAAGCTTTATAACGCTTCTTTTAAAAAGGGCTGACACTTGCGCTTGTATAAATACCTGCAAGTGCTTCAGCTGACTCCTGGCATCCTGAAACGCCTGCACACACTTTTCCACTTTGGACCTCAATGCATTTGAGCTGTGTGGGAACAAAAACAGTGGGCTCACTATGGAAATATCGAATATAATCTGGATTTATTTTCAAATACTCAATAATACTCACAAGAGTACATTTTAAACCCGACACAGAATCTGCATATTGGTGGTTCAGCATGCGGCACTGAGCACGACTCAGACGTTATGGATGTAAGCATGCGAACAATGCAGATGTAAAACAAAACCACGGAATGGATCCGCCCAAGCTGGAGAACATGCAAACATGTCTTATTTCTTTTGACAACGTTTTGAACCTTGCAGGTCAGCTATGTCCTGTGTCATGCAAACCATCTGAGGCACACAGACTCTCAGAAAGACTTGAGTCAGCTCTGAGCTGCACTGACCTCTGCAGATCCAGAAACTATGCACCACTGTGATTTGCTGACATACATGTCCTGTCCTATGACTCCTGCCATTAAACTTGGATTAATAAAGTAAATAAATAATAAATAGAAAATAAACGAAGTAAAGCTCTAACTGAAGGCAGGGAAGTCGGGACATTTTTCCTTGTGTTTCACAAAACCTAGAAGGAAACTTTTTCTAAACAGCGTCGCCTTTATTAACTATAACAACAAACGGCCAGCAGTTAAGCTGTGTGTGTGTGTTCCAGCCTTCTGTACAGAAATACTCACTTGTCCATTTGTGACTTGTGGTACATGCCCCTTGATCGGGCTTCATCGACACCTTAAAAAGAAAAGAAAGAATATTTAAAAATCTGAGTGAATTCTGTTTGCTTTCAAAGGCTCTAAACATAGAAGCAGTTTGTTCTTGTAAGGAGCAGTGCTGCGTGACACGCTTTGTGTGGCTCACTGACAACACCTACCTTAAAGCTGAGGGAACATGAAGCCACTTTGTGTGTTGGGACTTGGTTTCAGGAGAGTAGGTTTCAGCATCACTGCGTGGTGCACCAGGGGCCGGTTTTTCAAAACTTTTAATCTGGATCAAAGTGATCCGGATTTTGTAATCCTTTACTTTGTGATCAAGATTGCTTTTATCGGGATCATTTTGGTCCGGTTTTTCAGAAAATGTCACTGCTGGATTACATTTATCCAGACAACAAATTATCACCATTACAAAAGACAGTTTTTTTTGAATAGGCTAGTTCTTTTTTTAAAAGAGGCCTTATTTATGATATAACCTAATTTAACAAAGTAAATAAGATCGTGGTAATAATGATTAATACACATTCTTTTAACAAAATATTTTAATGTTAGTGCACATATAACGCATGCAAATAATGTTTATTTTATGTATGAATACTTAGAAGAAATTAATTGAACAAAAATAACACTTTTGAAAAAAGCATATGTTTTTAGACATCTTCCTCGTCGGGCGGGAGTCCAGCATCTCAGATGATCTTTAAGGAGGCGTGTGCGTACCCGTATGCTTTTTCATTAAAGCTATACCACTAAATACGTGTTTTCCTTTTTGCTTGCATGGATACAAAACTTACATACATATGTAAATATTATATTCTATTTGGACATATAGGGTGTGTTTGCTATGACAATTCAAACAAAATATCTCTGTTCTATGATCATTTAAAAGCTATATCCACCTCCGCAGTAGGATCACAATAATCCTGGTATTTTGGATCAAAGTAATCCTGATCTCCTCTTTAAATTCTGAAAAATCCAACTGCAACATTTAATCTTGATTAAAAGTGCGATCGGATTACCAAAACGATATCCGGATCACAGTAATCCTGATCGCATTTCGATGTTTTGAAAAACCCAATTGCACGATATAATCCAGATCAAACGCGGAAATCCGATTACCAAAATTTTGAAAAACCGGCCCCTGGGGAGACTTGGGAGTTTGATACAGCAAAGTTGCCTCAAACTAGACCTCCTGGAACCAGGTTTCAAGCCACTGTTCCTGAAAAGAAGCGGCTTTGTGTTCCCTCAGCTTGACTTAATTGTGAAAATCTGATGCATAAAGGGACTGTATAAAAGTAATCTGATGCATAAAGGGACTGTATAAAAGTAATCTGATGCATACAGGGACTGTATAAAAGTAATCTGATGCATACAGGGACTGTATAAAAGTAATCTGATGCATACAGGGACTGTATAAAAGTAATCTGATGCATAAAGGGACTGTATAAAAGTAATCTGATTATTATTATTATTATTTATTTCTTAGCAGACGCCCTTATCCAGGGCGACTTACAATCGTAAGCAAAAACATTTCAAGCGTTACAATACAAGTAATACAATAAGAGCAAGAAATACAATAACTTTTGTTCAAGTAAAGTACAAGTTTGACAAACCACAATTCAATAATACAGCAGGTAATAGTGATAGTTACATCAGGATATGATTAAATAGTGATAGTTACAGATACAGTTAATCTGATGCATAAAGGGACTGTATAAAAGTAATCTGATGCATAAAGGGACTGTATAAAAGTAATCTGATGCATAAAGGGACTGTATAAAAGTAATCTGATGCATACAAGGACTGTATAAAAGTAATCTGATGCATAAAGGGACTGTATAAAAGTAATCTGATGCATAAAGGGACTGTATAAAAGTAATCTGATGCATACAGGGACTGTATAAAAGTAATCTGATGCATAAAGGGACTGTATAAAAGTAATCTGATGCATAAAGGGACTGTATAAAAGTAATCTGATGCATAAAGGGACTGTATAAAAGTAATCTGATGCATACAGGGACTGTATAAAAGTAATCTGATGCATAAAGGGACTGTATAAAAGTAATCTGATGCATACAGGGACTGTATAAAAGTAATCTGATGCATAAAGGGACTGTATAAAAGTAATCTGATGCATAAAGGGACTGTATAAAAGTAATCTGATGCATACAGGGACTGTATAAAAGTAATCTGATGCATAAAGGGACTGTATAAAAGTAATCTGATGCATAAAGGGACTGTATAAAAGTAATCTGATGCATACAGGGACTGTATAAAAGTAATCTGATGCATAAAGGGACTGTATAAAAGTAATCTGATGCATAAAGGGACTGTATAAAAGTAATCTGATGCATACAGGGACTGTATAAAAGTAATCTGATGCATACAGGGACTGTATAAAAGTAATCTGATGCATACAGGGACTGTATAAAAGTAATCTGATGCATACAGGGACTGTATAAAAGTAATCTGATGCATACAGGGACTGTATAAAAGTAATCTGATGCATACAGGGACTGTATAAAAGTAATCTGATGCATAAAGGGACTGTATAAAAGTGTTATTTGTTTGTTTTATGCAGAACAGTCTTTTCCAACCCGCTGATTTACGAAATGATTAACAGCATGGGGATTCATATCATAAGCAGTGTCAGGTTTGACTACAGAATTAATTATCTCGATCATACATAATCATAATAATAATAATGTTGACCTTTGCTGACAGCCGGAGGTGTTGACATAAGACTCAAGTGACAGGTGCCAGTCATTGGAGAAAATGTTCCAGTACCAGTTCGGCGTTGCTTTTTCGCCGGCGTCTCTTCATTATTCTTCTGTGATAAAACACAGTAAAATACATGAGCGTGTATACTTGCAGTCTAATTCACTCATGAATGTAACATCTGTATTGTATTCCACAACGCAGACGGCTATCGATACTCACATTTTCTCCTGTAGTTTCATCTAGTAACTGGAGCGCTCGTTTTACCCTGCAAAGAAATATTTTTAAAATGTCTTTAGTTTAGTACTGTATTTGGTATTGTTTTCATTGAACGATATACAGTTCAAAAATACTATTTACATTTTGAGGAAACACTAGGCACGTTTTTAAAGAAAAAACAAAGACAGAATAAAACACACATAAAGGAGTCGGGTAAAGCGGCTTTGTGAGTGACTTACGGTATTCTAGACATCTTCTTGTCCGTTATGTATTTAAAAGATACACAGAAGAGTGTAAAAATGTATCGTTTTTACTGTTTACTTTCTACTCTGCCAGCTTTTGTAAATTGGCGCGGTGCAACCTTAAACATCATCACGTAAGAAACTAAGTACCACCCGTACAACTTAAATAATTATAATAATAAAGTAAATCACTAATTACAAAAATATAGATTGCAGCCGAAACTGGTTAAATTGTAGCTAGACATGACAAATTAATTTAAATGTATTTAACAAAATCACTACACTCACAGTATTTGCATATAGGAACTCAAATATTATCGCTGAGTTTCCCTCCGTAAGAAATACCTGTTGAGCTTCTAGTCTGTTTACATGGCAACGGGGCAGTGTTGCCAGGTTAAACTTCAAAAACAAAGCCGCGGGAAATATGGAGGAGTCTCTGGTTGATAATATCATTAGCTTGGTGATATAACTTTAAAAGATTGAACTGTTTTCATATTTGCAATATTGTTTGGGATACAGTACCGGCATTAGTATTACAATAAAGGGATGGCGCTGTATTTCGGTTGCTGGTCTGGTATGAATGTCGATTCGTCCCTTCAGAGCTTCCGTACGAATTTGTTGATAATGACGTGTGCATGAACTGTACTTAGTAGTTTTTATCAAATTTATGCTTGGTTTATTTTTTTACAAAAGCTTTTGTTTGTTTGTTTTTTTGATGCACATGCCTACGTGTTAATAATAAGCTTGCTTTCAGTTAAAACAAATAATTGGGCTATTTTTGAAGTGACTTTGGGCTATAACCCAGCAGAAATCTGGCAACCCTGCAGCGGGGTGACTGGGATAGTAATGCAGTATTATATACATTGCATGCAAACGTGTGCAGATTTATTTTTCAAATAAAAGAGACAAATATCATTAATTTAAGAATCCAAGATTTCTTTAACAAACACAATATCAGCTGCTGTGCTTCCTATAAAAAGCACAACTAATAGGAACAACAAATGCGAGCAAAAATAAGAGCTTTAAATCTAAAACAACGGTTATAAAAGCAGCATTGTGAGTCAAGAGGTGACGCCACATGTTTAGCAGAGTCCGTGTTCTGTGGGTGTCATTGATTTTGTACTGTAGATCTGCGCATTATCCCGACCTTGGCCACTTTGAATCTGTTACAAATCTATCTGAAGGATCTATAAAAAAAACCCCAAACAAACACGGGGCTGGATTAAACAATTATTGCTGTCGTTAGCAGATTGATGACGTCATGGCCATGCATTTGTCCATGTTATTATTCATTTCTTAGCAGACGCCCTTATCCAGGGCGACTTACAGTTGTTACAAGATATCACATTATTTTTACATACAATTACATCACTTTTTTATTTTTATTTTTTTCACATTATTTGGTTTTTTTTTTTACTGGAGCAAGGAGGCAGTGTGGTCCAGTGGTTAAAGAAAAGGGCTTGTAACCAAGCGGTCCCCGGTTCAAATCCCACCTCAGCCACTGACTCATTGTGTGACCCTGAGCAAGTCACTTAACCTCCTTGTGCTCCGTCTTCCAGGTGAGACGTAGTTGTAAGTGACTCTGCAGCTGATGCATAGTTCACACACCCTAGTCTCTAAGTCTGCTAAATAAACAAATAATAATAATAATCTAGGTAAAGTACCTTGTTCAAGGGTACAGCAGCAGTGTCCCCCACCTGGGATTGAACCCACGACCCTCCGGTCAAGAGTCCAGAGCCCTGACCACTACTCCACACTGCTGCCCTATATTAAACGTGAATCTTGGATAGACAGTTCAATCTAACAGTGTATAAACTCAAATAACCCTTTCGTGGTTGGACCTTATGCTTATCATTAGATGTTTTGTTGATGGCTCTTTCCCATCACCATAATAGTGTTGGAAGAATTCCAGGTTCTGTACATTTTGAAACACTGTTCCTTTACGACTGTAATGTACAATTTAATGAGTGAATGGACGAGCTTGAATGGACGAGCTTGTTAACCCTTAATACTTTCTAAGATAATTAATGCCTTACCGATGTGAGTTTAGTGTTGCTGTTCCACATTTCACCCAGTCCTTCCGCAGCTCGAAGTGGGAGGGCATCAGTATCGGGTGCCGTCACTGTGGAGGGAGCCAGTCTGCTCAGCATATATCTGCAAGAGGAACCCTTGCGTTATTATTCCTCCACTGGTGCCTTACCAGAGGACACGTGCCACTGTGCTTAAGATATATCCGCGTGACCGCTTTGGCTTTATTTGGTTAGGAAACTTGGTTAGGGTTATATAATGTAAAGGAGCTGCCAGGCCATCTCTGTGTAAGCTGGTACCTGTAGCAATTAGCAAGCTTAGATTTTTACATACATGTCTCTACAGAACCACTTGGCAAAATTATTTTGCACACAAGTTATCAAGAGTGTATTACGTATGTATGTATGCATGCATGCATGTATGTATGTACTGTGTGCATGTATGTATGTATGCATGCATGTATTTCACACTTGCTTGGGAATATAATTCATTTAGGACTGTGCTGAGCTGAGCTGGTCTTGCAATGCCTTGAGTGATTGATTGATCAATAACTTCAAACACTAAATTCAGAGTTTAAAACTGGAAGAAGTCAAGTAAGCAGACAGCTTAAATGCGTGTCTGCTTGACTGGTTGGAAGGGCATGCCATCTGCCTGTGTAAATCCATTCTTTGTATAGTCAATTAGCAGGAGGCAGTTGATTGGTGGGAATGAATGACTGTTCTTTTTAATACACAGTTGCTGTCTTACAAATCCACTATGAAAGTGTGAGCCAGTGAAGGCTGCTTACTGTCAAAAATACACCGATCACACACGATTTAATTATTGAAATGTAATGTGGATTCAGAATGGTGTGAAGAATTAGGTAGTATCAGGGGGGGGGGGGGGGGGGGGGGCTGACAACACTTCAATCACCCATAATGGTGCCCATTATAAAAAGTAAATGAAATGAGATCTTTTCAAATTCTAATTTTAACCGTCTCTTAATATGAACTGTTGACCTAACTATTGAAACCTCTTTTTTTTTTTTTTTAATGATGAATGCGGTGCATGCAAGCTTGCTTTCACCTGAGAGAGATGTGAGATTCCTGAGTGTAGAATGATACTGTGTAACATCGCAGTCACTTTGCAAAGTCAGGACCTGCGTTCAGCGTCACTATTGATCTTTTTCTCTTTGTTTTCTCTTTTCTTCTCTTAACCTCTACTGGTTTTCTTACAACCTGGAATAATAGCCATAAATGTCAGAACAGAAATGAGAGAAGGGCCTGAATTCAGCTATCGAATGTGAGCTTGGAGACCAGCGTGTGTATACTGCTGCCTGGCTGCCCTGTTACAGCCTCCAAACCTAATTCTAAAAAAACGCGACTTTTTTTTTTTTACTGCTTCGAGCAACACATTTTAGTTTCAACATATGATAACGTTAACGTTTTTTTTAACAAAAAAAAAAAAAAACACAGCTACTGCCAATAAAGCAGAGTTTTGACACCCCTGTCCTGCAGTGACCCCTTGTGGCGTTGCTGTGCATGTGCAAGTGACCTCAGGTGCAGGATAACCCGCTTAAACTGTGTGATTCTAAACCTAACATTTTATTCATATAATTTATTTCTGCTTTATTCTTGATGGCAAGCAGAATAATTGCACTTTTTTAAATTGCCACAGTTTGGTTAATATAATCATCCCTGACCCGCGTGCTTGGTGTGCTGTGTTTGTTTGCTAAGGTCAGGTTTGCATGCTGTGGTTTTTGAGGGACTGGACTGGACTGAACTGAACTGGACTGGACTGCCCGTTGCAGTTCCCACTCACGCCAAACCCCTTATTACTAACACACAGCAGCCAGACACCGCACTGCTGTATCGGAGGGGTCCCCAGCATGTCTCCACTCTTTATAGTGAACCCTTGGTTAGTGGGTGTTTGATGACCCCGTACGGTGATCCGCGGGTTTGCTTCAATCTACAGATGGCTCCTGCTGCTGCTGCTGCTGCCTCTGCTCATTTGATTAGGCTTGTAAATACGGACTGGCGTCAACACCACGTGGTGTTCAGAACTACATGCGTTCCTGTATCGGCGGAAGCCTCGTCGGATGTACGTGATACGTGTGTGTGGAGGGCAGATTAGGTCGGGTTGCATTCTGTTGTTTAAGGTTACCATTGCAGCGACTGCTGAGTGTGCTTTGTAGCTGGCGTCCCTCTCATTGATTTAAACAGCACACGGACGTCTTACTGGCTGTCAGTGTCAGCGCTCCAATTGGTACAAACCCGAAAACCTCCCCGAGTCTGCAGTGCCCTTGGAAAGATTCAACACGTGGGTTATCAGTCGCGGACGAGACCGGCAAGGTCATCGTTTACCTGCACACGAGTGGGCTGCCACGCAGACAGAGCGCGCTGTGCTTCTGTAGTCATTTAGATTCGCATCCTCCTCAGTGTGCGAGGTGCAGGGCTGCCCTCTGATCTGTCCGTATCAGAAGAGAAAGATATCTCGGTTTTGCGTTGTTTCATAGTAATCGATAATAGGAAGGTACCGAAGTCATGGCAGGACTGATCGATTTCCAAAACGAGGCAGAGGTGAAGCAGTACTTGGATAATCTCGGGATCGAGTACAGCTTCCAGTGCCACAAGGAGAAGGATCCAGAAGATGAATTATTATATTAATGTTAAAAAACAGATGTCCAGAAAATATCCAAGTCAGGTGTGTATTGAGACGGGAGCACTTTAATTTGGACTGTGTTTGAATCTCAGTAATCCTGAATAGCATGAGCCCCTTTCTGGCAGGACCTGTCTGTCTTGTTGCTCAGCCGTTCCTGAGTGATCGGGTGTGACTCTTCACAGGCTGCCAGCGGCTGGCCGACTATCTGGAGGGCGTGAAGAAGAACTACGAGGCGACGGCGCAGGTGCTGAAGATGAACTGTGAGCAGAATGAGCACCCGGAGAGCTGCTACAAACTGGGAGCCTATTATACCACGGGCAAGGGTGCGAGCCAAGCGACAAGCAGCACCCACAGCACACTGCCTCAGCTCTGCTAACTGCAGCCTACCACAGCACACTGCCTCAGCTCTGCAAACTGCAGCCTACCACAGCACACTGCCTCAGCTCTGCAAACTGCAGCCTACCGCAGCACACTGCCTCAGCTCTGCAAACTGCAGCCTACCACAGCACACTGCCTCAGCTCTGCAAACTGCAACCTACCACAGCACACTGCCTCAGCTCTGCAAACTGCAACCTACCACATCACACTGCCTCAGCTCTGCAAACTGCAACCTACCACAGCACACTGCCTCAGCTCTGCTAACTGCAGCCTACCGCAGCACACTGCCTCAGCTCTGCAAACTGCAACCTACCACAGCACACTGCCTCAGCTCTGCAAACTGCAGCCTACCACAGCACACTGCCTCAGCTCTGCAAACTGCAGCCTACCACAGCACACTGCCTCAGCTCTGCAAACTGCAACCTACCACAGCACACTGCCTCAGCTCTGCAAACTGCAGCCTACCACAGCACACTGCCTCAGCTCTGCTAACTGCAGCCTACCACAGCACACTGCCTCAGCTCTGCAAACTGCAGCCTACCACAGCACACTGCCTCAGCTCTGCAAACTGCAACCTACCACAGCACACTGCCTCAGCTCTGCAAACTGCAGCCTACCACAGCACACTGCCTCAGCTCTGCAAACTGCAGCCTACCACAGCACACTGCCTCAGCTCTGCAAACTGCAACCTACCACAGCACACTGCCTCAGCTCTGCAAACTGCAGCCTACCACAGCACACTGCCTCAGCTCTGCTAACTGCAGCCTACCACAGCACACTGCCTCAGCTCTGCAAACTGCAGCCTACCACAGCACACTGCCTCAGCTCTGCAAACTGCAACCTACCACAGCACACTGCCTCAGCTCTGCAAACTGCAGCCTACCACAGCACACTGCCTCAGCTCTGCTAACTGCAGCCTACCACAGCACACTGCCTCAGCTCTGCAGGAGGGCTGCCTCAGTGCCTGAAGACGGCGTACTCCTGCTTCCTCAAGTCCTGTGAGAAGGGCGGGAAGAAGTCTGGATGCGTGCCACAACGTGGGGATGCTGGCACACGACAGGCAGGCGCTGGGGGGCAAGGTGGATTCCGTGGCGGCGCGGGATTACTACACGCGGGCGTGTGAGGGCGGCTTCGCGGCCAGCTGCTTCAACCTGAGCGCTCGGTTTATCCAGGGAGCACCGGGGCTGGGCAGGGACATGGGGCTGGCGCTACAGTACGCGCTGCAGGCCTGCGACCTGAGCCACGTGTGGGGCTGCGCCAACGCCAGCCGCATGTTCAAGCTGGGCAAGGGGGCACCGCGGGATGACGCCAAGGCCGAGGCGCTCAAGAACCGCGCCAGGGAGCTCCACGGGCAGCAGCAGGAGGTGCAGCTGGCTTTCAGGGTGTAGAGGGGGCGTCCCGCACCCCAATCTCACCCCAGGGGACTGACAGCAGAGCCACCACACAGTCCGCTCCAGCACATTCACCCCTCAAACTGCCAGGGGTGCCAGCTGCACTGGCCTGTATGAGAGAGGGGCTTTCCAACAGCAGGCCGTCCAGCCCAGAGTTGTCTATGTGTGTGATCAGAGTGATTGTAACTCACAGGGGGTGGGGAAGCCCTGCAGGTGTAACTAGTGTTTTGTATCTTTGTAGAAATAAAGATTAATTAAAAACAGCTGGCTCCAGTTAACCAGATTCCAGGGTGTGCCCTGTGTCCTCCACTCTTCTGTGCTCCTCTACATGCTTGAATTCATTGGCAGAGTTTAGGATGTACTGCACCATTTTTGTGAAAGTGAAATAAAGCAGTTAAACACAGCTGTGTGTTTGTAACGTTGTAATCTTCCGTGTGATGTCATAGCGAGTGACACCTCTTTATATCTACTGCTGGTACCCCGAGTCATCCCATCACACGTCTCAGCAGCAGTATGAACAGAAATACTTTATATGCTGCATTAGATGCCCAATTCATGACACACAAAATGAAAGCCAACCCACTGGAATGTAGAACAGCAAGAGGCTTACTTTTGATATGTTTGCAAAAAGCATTGTTCAGACAAGCAAAACATCCCCCCTTTGAGAACACAACTCCAAAATGCTTTGCTGGGAAAACCAAGAACGTGTGTACATGTGTGACGGGATCCTTCCAAGAATGTCTGGACAGTGCCTTGACATTTTCTTTCCATTTGAGTCCAGATGGTTTAGATGAAGCCAAGAGGTGGGACGGCCAAAGGCACAGAGCCATGTGCACACTGCATTCAACACCTTGCTAACGATAACACAGAGCCATGTGCACACTGCATTCAACACCTTGCTAAGTACAACACAGAGCCATGTGCACACTGCATTCAACACCTTGCTAAGTACAACACAGAGCCATGTGCACACTGCATTCAACACCCTGCTAACGATAACACAGAGCCATGTGCACACTGCATTCAACACCTTGCTAAGTACAACACAGAGCCATGTGCACACTGCATTCAACACCTGGCTAAGTACAACACAGAGCCATGTGCACACTGCATTCAACACCTTGCTAAGTACAACACAGAGCCATGTGCACACTGCATTCAACACCTTGCTAACGATAACACAGAGCCATGTGCACACTGCATTCAACACCTTGCTAAGTACAACACAGAGCCATGTGCACACTGCATTCAACACCTGGCTAAGTACAACACAGAGCCATGTGCACACTGCATTCAACACCTTGCTAAGTACAACACAGAGCCATGTGCACACTGCATTCAACACCTTGCTAAGTACAACACAGAGCCATGTGCACACTGCATTCAACACCTTGCTAAGTACAACACAGAGCCATGTGCACACTGCATTCAACACCTTGCTAAGTACAACACAGAGCCATGTGCACACTGCATTCAACACCTTGCTAAGTACAACAGAGCCATGTGCACACTGCATTCAACACCTTGCTAACGATAACACAGAGCCATGTGCACACTGCATTCAACACCTTGCTAAGTACAACACAGAGCCATGTGCACACTGCATTCAACACCTGGCTAACGATAACACAGAGCCATGTGCACACTGCATTCAACACCTTGCTAAGTACAACACAGAGCCATGTGCACACTGCATTCAACACCTTGCTAAGTACAACACAGAGCCATGTGCACACTGCATTCAACACCTTGCTAACGATAACACAGAGCCATGTGCACACTGCATTCAACACCTTGCTAAGTACAACACAGAGCCATGTGCACACTGCATTCAACACCTTGCTAAGTACAACACAGAGCCATGTGCACACTGCATTCAACACCTTGCTAAGTGACTATACCCATAGGTTGCTGAATACACAAACTACTGTAAAAAAAAAATAAAAAAAATAAAGTAACACACCAAACACGGTATTTAACGTACAATACCCTAGATTGGCCACAATGTGGAGCCAGAGGCTATAAAACAGGAGCATGGAGACTCACTAGCCTGCCAGCACCCCTTTACCAATACTAAAAGAGCATTTTAAAGGATTGCTAAACAATTTTACATTTTCTTCCCTATTATTAGAGGAATACACGATAACCCTGCTTCCCTCGTTTACTGTTGAAGATATTTTGGTCTTCGTTGTGTATATTGTACAGAACAGTACAGTACCTACACATGTACGCAGATGTTTCTAAAGACAACTCTATGGATGAAAGTTCCCTTATAAAAATGACCCGCAGTAAAAAGCATCGCAAAGTGTAACAAATCCTAGTGAAAGCGCTCATACTAATTTGACCCTGCTGTTGTAGGGTGACCACCCGTCCCTAATTGGGCGGGAGAGTCCCGAAATGTAAATGCATGTATGTATTCAGGCGCGCCCCCAGAAACCTTTCACATGGTACGCACAACTGAACCACACCGACATCTCACCTCATGCCGACAACGACTCTGCATCACCATGCTGTAACGTGTTTCAGTCAGAGTGCTGCATTTCTGTTCTTTCCCGAGTTCCCTTTTTAAAAATGAATAAACACAGCGCGCTGCCATCGAGACAGAACAGCAACTACAGTGACAGCCAAACAGTCCACAACAACAATACAAGCTACAAATAAACCTATGTGAAATACAGCCTTGAAGGGATCAACTAGCTCACAGATATTTTATGCTGGTTCCATTTCTAATCATTTCACTCTCACAACCACTGCCACTAATCATTACTCCTCCTCCCCGGAAACAGTAAAAAAAAAAAAAATATATATATATATATATATATATATATATATATATATATATATATATATATATATATATATGTGTGTGTGTAAATATACCCCAGCATAAGAAATGGCAGGTGTCCCGTTTTTTGTATTTTTAAAAGGTGGGCTGCTGTTGTGCATGAGATTTAGACCGTGCAGGAGGTGCACGCCGCGTCACGCGCAGGGGCAGGGGCAGGGAGCTGCGCGCGCTCCCGCTCTCGCTCGCTCTCGCTCGCTCTCCTGCTCGCGCTCCAGGGCGGGCGGTATTTCGGCGTCGAGCAGCTCCTCCCTCTCTCCCCGGACTGAGTTGAGGGGAAACGGCGGACTCGGGACGCGCAAGCTGACAGTGGATTTAAATAACCGTACCGTTAATGAGAGAATAATTATAACAATAATAACACTAACAACATCCATTGGTTGAAACAAGTGAGCAGACAGAACAGCTACGCGTATCACCAGTTTGAACAGGTCAGTGTTTTGTTGTGTTTTTTTATTTTTTTTTTACCTCAGGCTTGCTGCTGTGTTGCTGGAGAGATAGGCTTACTGACTGATGCTTATAATCGGGAGATGTGTGTGTGTGTGTGTTTCTCATAGATAGGTTCAGTAAGCGGTGGTTTTATTTGTGTTTGTACTTGGTGGTTTCTTCTCTGGGGTGTAGCAGGCTAAGTAATTAGCGCCTGTGGGGTCGTTACATTACTTCTGTCACCATGTGTTGTTATCGTTTATTTGCTTTGTCATTTTTATTTCAATGCGTGTGTCCAATCCCCACCTGGCCTCGGTACTCGGGCTGGATGTGCCCCGGTTTGGAGTCGCTGAGTCCCGCCCAGATCCGGGGAGTGTCTCGAGAAGGAGGGTGGGGATTAGAGCTATTTTGCTGCGGTCGGTACTGTTTAAAATATGTAAAACGGCAATACTTGCTAAAACGTAAACAGAATCGGGTAACCACCCCATTCCCCTTGTGTAATTTAAATACAAAAAAAAAACACACAGCATCCGGTTGAATTAAGCAAGGCTGGGTTCGGCAAAATGAAATGTGTTAATGTCTTAATAAAAATGTTACGCAACAGGATTTTAATTGTAAGTAATGTGTCACATTAATGTTCAGTCACTGGCTATTGTATTTATGTAAATCAAGCAGATTCGTTACAATCGGTTTGCGAGTCTAGGTGTTATTTTTGGAGCGTTTGCTTCTGTCCGATTTAGGTGGGAAGCCACGGTCACTTTTTAAAAAGACAGGAGGGTATGGATGGCCTGGCTGTAGCGGCACATATAATACTAGCGAACGGTTTGTTTGCTTGTATTGTAAGTTAAATTGTTTGTTTTTTCATTGTTTGTTATTTACTGATAACACCGTATAGTGCGCTCCGCGTTGAGAGATTTGTATTTCCTATTTTGAGCTACAGTGACCCACAACCCAGTTCAATTATACACTAAGGTAATTAGTTTAAGTTCACGGTCAGGCTTGTGTGCATGCATTTATTTATTTACACGTTTTCAAATAGCACTCCTTAATCCATTTGCATACCTTCGCAAAATGTAGTTGGACACTATATAAGTCAATTGGACAGGACACCCATTTACAAACTATCTATTGTAATCTGGTACTTCAGATATTCCCTCAAGTGGCATGATGTTGGACCTCAGACCCTGAGCTCATACTGTAACAGTGCTGTGAATGGCAGCATTGCTCTGATACTGTAACAGTGCTGTGAATGGCAGCATTGCTCTGATACTGTAACAGTGCTGTGAATGGCAGGGTTGAGCTCATACTGTAACAGTGCTGGGAATGGCAGGGTTGAGCTCATACTGTAACAGTGCTGGGAGTGGCAGGGTTGAGCTCATACTGTAACAGTGCTGTGAATGGCAGCATTGCTCTGATACTGTAACAGTGCTGTGAATGGCAGCATTGCTCTGATACTGTAACAGTGCTGTGAATGGCAGGGTTGAGCTCATACTGTAACAGTGCTGGGAATGGCAGGGTTGAGCTCATACTGTAACAGTGCTGGGAGTGGCAGGGTTGAGCTCATACTGTAACAGTGCTGTGAATGGCAGCATTGCTCTGATACTGTAACAGTGCTGTGAATGGCAGCATTGCTCTGATACTGTAACAGTGCTGTGAATGGCAGGGTTGAGCTCATACTGTAACAGTGCTGGGAATGGCAGGGTTGAGCTCATACTGTAACAGTGCTGGGAGTGGCAGGGTTGAGCTCATACTGTAACAGTGCTGTGAATGGCAGGGTTGAGCTCATACTGTAACAGTGCTGGGAATGGCAGCGTTGAGCTCATACTGTAACAGTGCTGGGAATGGCAGGGTTGAGCTCATACTGTAACAGTGCTGGGAATGGCAGGGTTGAGCTCATACTGTAACAGTGCTGGGAATGGCAGGGTTGAGCTCATACTGTAACAGTGCTGGGAATGGCAGGGTTGAGCTCATACTGTAACAGTGCTGGGAATGGCAGGGTTGAGCTCATACTGTAACAGTGCTGGGAATGGCAGCGTTGAGCTCATACTGTAACAGTGCTGGGAATGGCAGCGTTGAGCTCATACTGTAACAGTGCTGAGAATGGCAGCGTTGAGCTCATACTGTAACAGTGCTGGGAATGGCAGCGTTGAGCTCATACTGTAACAGTGCTGGGAATGGCAGCGTTGAGCTCATACTGTAACAGTGCTGGGAATGGCAGGGTTGAGCTCATACTGTAACAGTGCTGGGAATGGCAGGGTTGAGCTCATACTGTAACAGTGCTGGGAATGGCAGCGTTGAGCTCATACTGTAACAGTGCTGGGAATGGCAGGGTTGAGCTCATACTGTAACTGGGAATGGCAGGGTTGTTTCCTAAAGCATTTTTGGAAGTATGTTTAGGTTGTTGTTGGCTCCATACAGTAGCTGAAGAGCAGCAGAGCTCCTGATTGGAAGCGGAGCTCCTCAGTTTGCTATAGCAGGAATGGGAAGTGGTGCGTACAAGTGGATAATGCATGGTGGAGATGATGATAAAATAATATGTAATAAAGTGGTTTCAATTGAGCACATGTGCAGTATGTAATTAATGTTTGTATCCCTTCTTTTTAGAGAGTGATCGACATGGTTGGTTAGAATCATGATTTGTTTCTGAGGTAGATGTTGATTGTTAAATTGAGCTTTATAAGTGAAGTTTGAATAAATTGCATTAAAAACTAAAAGCATTGTGCACATGCATTTCTAATTTCTCAGAAGTCTGCAGCTGTGAATAATGTCTGATATACACTGTGTAGTTCACTGTTCCACCGACAGAGCAGAGACTCAATAGATTTCTACCCCGCAGTGCAGACCTGGGTATAGAGGCAGCTGCAGGGCTATTGGCATCCCCACTCTTGGCAGCTGTGAATACAGAGTATGATGTGATTGGGTAAATATCCAGAAGAGGGGGATGGATTTAGACATCCTCAACTCCTTTTCCAGCCATTAGAATGTGTTTGTGAATTCTCTACCTGTGAAAGTCCACAGTGTGATTTCAGATGGTGGTGTCACGTTCTAAAAATAACAGCTGCAAAGAGATTCTTTTGGGTGGACACACAAATGTATTAACCAAAAATGAAATGGTTCATTGATTTATTTTTTTCTGTTTCTGTTTACATGGTTGTGATCTACTGACATTTTGTCATTTTGATGATCAAAAAATGTAGATAAATATGAAAGTAAAGACAGACTCCATCCTCGCCCATACCTGTGCTCTTGTTGTAGCCTGAACGGAGAACCCCCTTTGACAGTTCTTTTTAGCTGGACAGTGTTGGCTTGCTGTGGCTCTGATCTGTGAAGGGTTGAGAGGCAGTACACAGAGCATAGTGGGTACAAGGTAGAATGGTCTGTTGACAAATGTGGCATATCAACTGATAAATGCATATCAGACCTTTCTCATTGCTTTAGTTAAAGTTGTTGGTCTTTGAAGTGCAGATTTGCCAGTGAAAAAGCCAGCTTTGTTAATATTTTACAGACTTAACTATTGTAGTTCTAATCTCTTGCATTGATCACAGCTTTGCTTTGCTGGCCATCTGATATTGGCACACAGTTTTAATGAGATATACCTGTTCTTGTAATCCGTCCTTCATCTTAATAGCTTAACTACAGCACTGCGGATTGTGAATACTTTCTATTTACATTACTTCCCTCCTACCAACATTCTGCTTTTAAATGTTAGGGAGAGTGTGAATTGAGAATAACAAGATTTCTCTGCATGTTGTTTTTTAGCCAAGTGCTGCATGAACCAGTTAAAGCTGTGCGCAGGTATTCATGTGCGTTTTCACTCAAATATTACAGACATGATCCTATTATCTGCAGCAGCGGGGTGTTCTGAACGTCCTCTGGAGCTGCTGATTTGTTATTCTAATAATGTTTTAGGAAAGGACTCTGTAAACAAGGTACTGCATTGCTTAAATAAGTACAGTTTAGAAAAAACCCATCCGGGGTACTGCATCTTTAAACAAGTCCAAAGTAGGAGTGCTCTGAAATGGATTGCCTCTGTGAGCTGACCTGTTGGGAGATATACCAGATAAACAACCTTTGGATGCTTGTTTACTTTTGAGCTTCAAAGTGGGTGCTGCATTATCTTAAGCAGCCATTGATTTTCTGTTGCAGCTGATGAATCATTGGGCATAGCCAAGTTTACCAGCTGTGTAAGGATCTGCCAGGTACAGAGTTTAAAAGTTAATTAATTAAAAAAATACAGCGTTTGATTGTTTTCCCCCCAATCCATTGGCTGTCCATCTACATGGCAGTGGAACTATGTGAAACAATGAGCATTGCACAGCTTTATACTTTGTTTGTATACTCAAATTATGTTTGTCAACATCCTTGTAGCTATTTTGAGTTTCACATCAGAAAGCAAGTAAGGGGAATGGGGTTAGAACAGGGCTTCCCAACCCTGGTCCTGGGGACCCCTGTGTCTGCTGGTTTTCATTCCAACTGAGCTCAATTACTTAATTAAACTCTTAATTGAACTGATCATTTTCTTAATTAGACCTTTTTACTTGTTTTCAGCTCTTAAACAGTTGCAGATTTCAGGTTAGTTGTAACATATTTTAAGTAACTTGAATTGTGCAACTGTTTAGGAGCTGAGAACAATTAAAAAGGTCTAATTAAGCACATTGAGTTCAATGAAGGGTCTAGTTAAGTAATTGAGAGCTCAGCTGGAATGAAAGCCAGCAGACACATGTGGTCCCCAGGACCAGGGCTGGGAAGCGCTGGGTTAGAAGGTAGCTACATTCACACATCCCTCTTCACCCACCCACTGTTCTCTGATTCAGTTAAGTGAGTTTGCTACTACAGTATGTTTGTCTGCCCACATAAAATGTTTTCATCCATTAAACCTCAGACGAGATTCAGGGACTGATTCCACTTGCTCTATTGTAAGGCTGTCCAGTCATTTCTTTATTCGTGTGAATACAGTGGTTCTCCAGGGCATTGTAACTGTACTAGTAGTCATGGGGTGTGTATGCTGCTAGAGCCTCACACAGTAATATTGTTACATTACACTCTGTATTGTAAACATAATACTTCTCTTGTACCTGCGTGTGCAGAACAGTTGCCCTCTTGCATACAAAACAGTGTCAGAGAAACCAGTCGTTTTTTATTTTGTTTTGTTTGATAAAATACATCCACTTTATATGCCAGCCAAATATTTCTATTTAATCAGTGAAACAGTCGACTTTTGTAATTGTAAAAAGGTTTCTGATGTGTGTCTCACAGGAGTAGAAAAGAACAATGCCTATCAGATCCTATGAAGCAGCTTGTACTTGTAATCTGTTGGCTTTGCATTCTGTTGCTTCTCCATGAGTGAAACTTGGCAGGTGAAGGCTGTTGATGAGCAGCTTGATGCTAGGATTACCAGCTTGGATCATAAAGGAGTCCGTAGTGACGTCTGTGTGTTATTGCGCTTACTGCTTAACATGGGCGCTGTTTGTCTACAGGACTGCTTCTATCACAGCGACGTCACTCAATAACAATGGATGCTGCAGACGGAGGTGGGTTTCTTTATCCACAGCCGCCGTTTAGTTAGTGAACCCTGATCTGAGCCAAAACTGCAGCAGACTGATGGTGTTCCAGGGGGGATTTGTTGCTGTCCCTGATCTGAAGTTTATATAATATATGAATTCAGCCAGATGCATTACTGTACAGTAGACTGCTGAGAGACAGAGCTGCTAACCTTCCATTTCAAAGAAGGGGGAAGGCCCTTTGCACTACATTATATTAACCCAAAAGAGGCCCCTGTAAAGAGTTGCGGTTTGCACCTCTGTTTAGAGTGTGTGGGGCTGAGCTGATGAGCTCTGTGGTTTCTCTGTGCCGCATACAGTAATGCTGAGTCGTTTGTGGTTAAGGGTGTGATACTTTCCAGTTCTTCTCCCCTTTCATTCTGGGTTTGTGAGTAACATTACACAACATCCTGCTCATTTGCAGAGACTGGAATGCAGGCCAGAAGCAAGTAGCAACCTGTGTGTGTGGGAATATTAATAAAGAACAAGCCTATAATTATAGCAGAGTCGAGGGACTGCTGTGCTGTGATGTGTTGCAGTACTTCTCTGAGGCAAGGAGATCTACTCGGTTATCAGATTGTTTACAAAGATTAGACAGCTCTGCCTCAGAGATGGAACAGTGCCAGAATCCCTGTATGTGTTTCAGTGGGGGGAGGAAAAATACAATATTTCATTGTGTCTTTTGGGCTTATTCTCAGTGGTCTAATTTAAGTGGACTGCTCTGAAAATGAGTGGTAATAGTAAATGTACCACACAATCTAAGAAAACAAACATAATATTTAACTTGAATACATCTAGAGAAGGAAACGGGGTTAAAACAAATTTACTTTTATAATTAGTCACTATTACAAAACATGTATGTTATTGTGACTGAAGCCTAAAGACATTTTTTTTTTACATGGTGTGTGTATATCTATCTACTGCAGAGATCTGTGTTTCTCTTTTGAGAAGTCTGTGACTGACACCAGTGAAGCAAGTCTAAGTCGCTGCTGTGTGTTAAGTATTTTGTTTAAATAGTCACAGCAGGCAGTTGGAGGGACTGCTTGAACCCACATCTGTGCTGCACTGTCAAGCCCTTTACTTTCAATTTTTACCAATTGTTTATTAAAAAAAAAAAAAAAAAAAACACAAAAAGAAAAACGTTAATGCTACTCACTGTTTTTTGGGGTTTTTTTTCACCCACTCAAGCATGTGAAAATTCAGACTTTATACCAAAATAATTCATGCCTTTTATAGTAGATTAAAATAGTTTCTACATGTCTCAGTTTCACATAAGAACATAAGAACATAATAAAGTTTACAAACGAGAGGAGGCCATTCAGCCCATTTTGCTCGTTTGGTTGTTAGTAGCTTATTGATCCCAGAATCTCATCAAGCAGTTTCTTGAAGGATCCCAGGGTGTCAGCTTCAACAACATTACTGGGGAGTTGGTTCCAGACCCTCACAATTCTCTGTGTAAAAAAGTGCCTCCTATTTTCTGTTCTGAATGCCCCTTTATCTAATCTCCATTTGTGACCCCTGGTCCTTGTTTCTTTTTTCAGGTCAAAGAAGTCCCCTGGGTCGACATTGTCTATACCTTTTAGGATTTTGAATGTTTGAATCAGATCGCTGCGTAGTCTTCTTTGTTCAAGACTGAATAGATTCAATTCTTTTAGCCTGTCTGCATACGACATGCCTTTTAAACCCGGGATAATTCTGGTTGCTCTTCTTTGAACTCTTTCTAGAGCAGCAATATCCTTTTTGTAATGAGGTGACCAGAACTGAACACAATATTCTAGGTGAGGTCTTACTAATGCATTGTAAAGTTTTAACATTACTTCCCTTGATTTAAATTCAACACTTCTCACAATATATCCGAGCATCTTGTTGGCCTTTTTTATAGCTTCCCCATATTGTCTAGATGAAGACATTTCTGAGTCAACATAAACTCCTAGGTCTTTTTCATAGTTCCCTTCTTCAATTTCAGTATCTCCCATATGATATTTATAATGCACATTTTTATTGCCTGCATGCAATACTTTACACTTTTCTCTATTAAATTTCATTTGCCATGTGTCTGCCCAATTCTGAATGCTGTCTAGATCATTTGGAATGACCTTTGCTGCTGCAACAGTGTTTGCCACTCCTCCTGTTTTTGTGTCGTCTGCAAATTTAACGAGTTTGCTTACTATACCAAAATCTAAATCATAAATGTAGATTAGGAATAGCAGAGGACCTAATACTGATCCCTGTGGTACACCACTGGTTACCTTGCTCCATTTTGAGGTTTCTCCTCTAATCAGTACTTTCTGTTTTCTACATGTTAACCACTCCCTAATCCATGTGCATGCATTTCCTTGAATCCCTACTGCGTTCAGTTTGAGAATTAATCTTTTATGCTGGACTTTGTGAAAAGCTTTCTGGAAATTTAAATAAACCATGTCGTCTGCTTTGCAATTATCCATTGTCAATGTTGCATCCTCAAAAAAGTCAAGCAGGTTAGTTAGACACGATCTCCCTTTCCTAAAAACATGCTGACTGTCTCCCAGGATATTGTACCATATAGGTAATTTTCCATTTTGGATCTTATCCATTTTGGTGTTATTCACTGGGAACAGAACTGTGCTCATATTCCACTCATCCCACTGTGTTATTTACCTGGAGAAATGTGGAATTCATTATCTGCAGCGATTGTCATCCACAGGGGCTGAGTGTCATTTGGAATGCAAATGTTGTGATATTCGGTATTGCTTTAACTTCAACATAAGAACGTAAGAACATGGAAATTATCGTTGACCCTTCATGCTGTGATTCGAGCGAGTTGTAGTGCAGCGGAGTAGCTCCGTGTGGATGGAAGTTGCCTTACTTTTATAGTGAACCAACCTCCTATCAAGAGGCTCATTTTATAGTCTTCAGTCTGCTTGTTTTGTATGCCCTTGAACTGAACCAAACTTTAGTTTGATAACCCTCTCGCTTGATTACACAGAATGTGAGTGGTGACAAAATTCCACTCACCGCTCATAATGTTCTCCGCTCTCTTTCATTCCACTCATAATCTCTCTCTCTCCTCTCTCTCTCTCTCTCTCTCTCTCTCTCTCTGATTCTTTGGCAGTAAGGAGCTAGTCTGGCACATATTTTCAGTCTGTACATCAAATAGGTACCCTACGACCAAAGAAAATACAAACTGTCTGAGGGCAGTCTTCAGGTGACTCAATCGGTGTGAGTGGGTGTGCAAACTAGGCAACATACAGAAAAATTGCGTGCGTCAAGTCTTGCTCTTTTTCAATAACTAATTATTGAACATAATGTTGGGATTTGATCCTGGTGCCATTCAGAGGCCTGTGCAGTAGAAGTTGAAGCCTCATTCTATAGCTCTGTTAAGATAGAATGCTTAACAAAGCAGATCTTGTTTTTTAAAGAAACTCCTAGTCTGAGTCATTCACATCATAATCCACACTTCCTAAATCTTCAATGCTAGTAATCATGCAATGAAATGCCTAGCATGATTAATAGAATTGAAGATTGGTCTGGTCCCTTAATACCTGTGGCCCAGTTCACAGTCAGCCCCTCAGCTTTGACCATTGCTAAAGAAAGTAAATGCATGTTTTCTATTGTAATTTCTTTTAGATCAAGCTGTTTATATTGGCTGTAGTGCCCTGTTTACTGCGTTTAGTTTTCAACTCGTGGTTTGTAAAATACCGAGTAGCTGCTAATAATTGCACTTTTGTTATTTCCACTGTGAATGTATGATGAAGTTTTGATCTGGTTTGCTTACTAAGAGTGCTTACAGTACCACCAAACAAACTAACTTGAATAACACATTCCAAGTATATCTTTGGATGAGACATTTGCTTCCATGGGGGGATTTTGGAAATACGGAAACACACACAGCAGATCAGACAGCACACTGACCAGGCAGGGCAACAAATACAGAAGTGTGAAATGAGAAGGAAGGAGGTCTGCATGGTGTCAAACTGACTCTCTAAAGAAGTATCTTGCTGGGATAGCTGTAGGGCTGAGGAAACCAAACTAAACTTTCACTTTTACCACCCATGTGTTACACACAACTACTTCATTGTAAAATATAGGCTAGCCTATTTGTTTATATGTGATACATTTTAAGTCAGTGTGAATATTTGTCAAACCAGGTTTGAACAACTGATGTCCTGCCTGGATAAACCACAGCTTATATTTAGAGCATTTTACTGCACCAGGGAATCCCCCTGGATTACAGAAGTGGTTGATGCATTACAGGATGATTCCCCAGTTCTTCAAAATCCAGCTGTAGTTTAACCTGGCAGTTTTATAGGTTGATTAAATCAACCCGCTAGAAGCCTAATAAGATAACTCGTAATAAAGCCACAAGAGCCAGGGCAGGGCTCCCTTGTTATAAGGTACTGTAGCACTACTGTAAACAGACACAGGACAACAAGGAAGGTGAGTATACACTTTTTAGGAGTAACAGACATAATGGTGTCTGAAACATGGAAATCCATCTCTTATGCACTAAAAAATGGGCAGCTCTTTCCACTCCCACAGAATTGTTTACCTTTTGTGTACAGGGGCCTTTAACCTCCACCGAATCCATCTCTCTGCCGGCTCCCTGGCACTGCCTGATAGCGGCTTGCTTTCTGATCTCTGATGCAGATGAAGCAATCCCACTGGTTGCTGTGTGGAGAAATCAATAGAGGCACACACAACAATCTGGCACAAGCTTTCGTTTTCATCAAGGCCTGATAGTTGCCAAACAGATGATGGTCATGTTTGTGTTTCTGTGTATCGAATAACTCAATGTCCAGATACCAAAAAGAAATTATTTGAAATTCTAAGCAAAATAAACGTACACAGATCCCACGTGATGTAAATATTGACCTGTATGAATTTACTGTCATTGCCTTCAAGTAGTGTGATACAGGAGGGCTTGTTTACATTTGGTCTGGTACAGCAATCTACACATTGTGCAACAAAACGTGCCCTGCAAACGAAGAACAGCCAAGTTCCTTATTAATGTATTGCACATCTATAGTGTACAGGGAGGCACATTTCCCAGTACTCGTCTTTTGCAATGCACATGCAATTAATAATTAAAAACCTGATTCTCTAAATGATCCCAACAAGTTTACTGCCGCCCCTAATGAAAGCATTTTCAGTACAACCTTGATGATCCAGGATGCCTAATTATGAAAATACAAAACTTGTGTTGAGTTGATGAGTGTACTGTAGCAATGTGTTTATTTGTTTATGGCAAGAAGTCTCAAACTAGTACACTGCTAAATTCCACTGCATGTTGCCACTCTGATTACTCTGTTTACAATCGGACTGTGTGTTTACTTTGCCACCTAGGTACACTACAGTTCAACTCCATTCATCTGGAATATACAGTCCCCTCACACAGGGCTTTTATCAAATAACTTTCAAATAGTCATACATGCTCTTTATCCATCAAAGAAACTCCCTACTCGTATACAATCACACTAATATATATATATATATATATAATGATATATATTGATAAACCCTGGCTTCTATTTCAGTTAATCTTCATTTTTGTAACAAATTCTATTGTATATTGCTCAAATATTTATTAACCGTGACCTGAACCAGCAATACTAGCATTTCTAGAGATGCAACAAAATCCTGTGCTTTTATTACGCATATTTAATGTTTTGCTGAACCAGTATCTGTTTGCTGAAACAATCTCTGCTATCTAAGACTTGTGTTATTTAAACTGCTTACACTGAGCCCCACTGTATCTCTGACAAAATGTCAGTTACATACAGAGCCAGCTGTACCATAACTGTCAGCTCCTCCGCCTCCAGTTACATTCCTAACCATCTCCAGACACACAAGCCCATTTCATTCCCAGCATTTCTCTGTCCATGCAGAGCCACTCGGTCAGGTCAAGAATCCCATCACAGAGCTCTGTGACTAGCGTTTCTTTTCTACCGGAAGCTCAAAGTACTGGTGTAGACTCTGAGGTGTAAAGCTAGGCTGAGGATTAAGAATCCTGTTTCTGGCTCTTGAGACACAGCAGATGATGGTGATGGGAACGCCTTGCTATAGCAGGAGCTTGCTGGGCTAATTAGTTAAGCATTCTGTTTCTATTTCTCTTCTCTCAATAGAGACATGTGATTAGGCATTGCTGTGAAGGAATCCCAAAAGATTTAGACTGCATACAGACCTAGACAGAAAAGTGGTATATGTCGGTCCCAAAAATGTAGGATCCAAATACCAAATGGTGGGTATAGAACTGGAATAGACTCCACGCTGTCAGCAACCAGACACTATGGGGAAGCAAACAGAATGCTCGGGTATATAGCCAAAAGTGTAGAGTACAAAACCAAGGAGGTTATGATGAGGTTGTGTAATTATTATTATTATTATTATTATTTATTTCTTAGCAGACGCCCTTATCCAGGGCGACTTACAATCGCAAGCAAATACAAATACATTCAAGTGTTACAATATAAGTCATACAATAAGAACAAGAAATACAATAATTCTCAAGTGTGACAAACCACAATTCAATAATACAGCAGATAATAGTGAAAGTTACATCAGGATATGATTAAGTAGTGATAGTTACATCAGGATATGATTAAGTACAAAATACTACAGATTAAACACTTGGGAGATTACAATATTCTGAGGTACAGGATTAAATGCAGTAAAATAGGGGGCAGATAAGAGCAAAATAAAGCATATTTAAATGAAGGGTGATAGTGTCCCAGGATACAACAGAGGAGTTCTACAGGTGCTGTTTGAAGAGGTGAGTCTTAAGGAGGCGCCGGAATGTGGTCAGGGACTGGGCAGTCCTGACATCTGTAGGAAGGTCGTTCCACCACTGCGGAGCAAGGGTGGAGAAGGAGCGGGCTCGGGAGGCAGGGGAGCGTAGCGGAGGTAGAGCCAGTCTTCTAGTGCAGGCGGAGCGGAGAGGTCGAGTGGGGGTGTAGGGAGAGATGAGGGTCTGGAGGTAGCTGGGTGCAGTCTGATCAAGGCATCTGTAGGCTAGTACAAGAGTCTTGAACTGGATGCGAGCGGTGATCGGGAGCCAGTGGAGCGAGCGGAGTAGTGGAGTAGCGTGGGCGAAGCGAGGTAGAGAGAACACCAGGCGAGCAGCAGAGTTCTGGATGAGCTGGAGCGGACGGGTGGCAGACGCAGGGAGGCCAGCCAGGAGGGAGACCGCTGTGTGTCCAGTTCTGGGCACCAAGGAACCAAAGGGACTTGTGGCCCAGGAGAGAGTCCAACGAAGAGCAATCAAACTGATTCCAGGGCTTCAAGGAATGCGCTACCAAGAGGCTGAGATCGAAGAAGATTCAGGGGTGATATGATTGAAATGCTTTGCAGTGCCTCAGACTATCCCGTCTGTAATGATAAAGAGTCATCTGCTGATGAACCACTTTGCATGTAGGTGACAACAGCCTGACTGTGGCAGTCAGCAGGGCAGAGCTGGGTTTGCAGGGAAGCTGTAGAA
>NC_081198.1:0-2500 GCF_902713425.1 Acipenser ruthenus | reverse complement strand
GTTTTTCAGGGAAAGAAAGATGCACTGGCCATCTGGCTCTTTTTGGATTTCTTTCTTTGTTTTTTTTGTTTTGGAAAAAACACATTTTAAATTTACCTTTGTTTCTCCTGAGTCAGAGGCGCTGGCCGGTTAGGTTGAGGTAGGAACTTTGTTTCCCTGAGAACTCCACACTTGGTTGGTTTTTCAGGGAAAGAAAGATGCACTGGCCATCTGGCTCTTTTTGGATTTCTTTCTTTGTTTTTTTTGTTTTGGAAAAAACACATTTTAAATTTACCTTTGTTTCTCCTGAGTCAGAGGCGCTGGCCGGTTAGGTTGAGGTAGGAACTTTGTTTCCCTGAGAACTCCACACTTGGTTGGTTTTTCAGGGAAAGAAAGATGCACTGGCCATCTGGCTCTTTTTGGATTTCTTTCTTTGTTTTTTTTGTTTTGGAAAAAACACATTTTAAATTTACCTTTGTTTCTCCTGAGTCAGAGGCGCTGGCCGGTTAGGTTGAGGTAGGAACTTTGTTTCCCTGAGAACTCCACACTTGGTTGGTTTTTCAGGGAAAGAAAGATGCACTGGCCATCTGGCTCTTTTTGGATTTCTTTCTTTGTTTTTTTTGTTTTGGAAAAAACACATTTTAAATTTACCTTTGTTTCTCCTGAGTCAGAGGCGCTGGCCGGTTAGGTTGAGGTAGGAACTTTGTTTCCCTGAGAACTCCACACTTGGTTGGTTTTTCAGGGAAAGAAAGATGCACTGGCCATCTGGCTCTTTTTGGATTTCTTTCTTTGTTTTTTTTGTTTTGGAAAAAACACATTTTAAATTTACCTTTGTTTCTCCTGAGTCAGAGGCGCTGGCCGGTTAGGTTGAGGTAGGAACTTTGTTTCCCTGAGAACTCCACACTTGGTTGGTTTTTCAGGGAAAGAAAGATGCACTGGCCATCTGGCTCTTTTTGGATTTCTTTCTTTGTTTTTTTTGTTTTGGAAAAAACACATTTTAAATTTACCTTTGTTTCTCCTGAGTCAGAGGCGCTGGCCGGTTAGGTTGAGGTAGGAACTTTGTTTCCCTGAGAACTCCACACTTGGTTGGTTTTTCAGGGAAAGAAAGATGCACTGGCCATCTGGCTCTTTTTGGATTTCTTTCTTTGTTTTTTTTGTTTTGGAAAAAACACATTTTAAATTTACCTTTGTTTCTCCTGAGTCAGAGGCGCTGGCCGGTTAGGTTGAGGTAGGAACTTTGTTTCCCTGAGAACTCCACACTTGGTTGGTTTTTCAGGGAAAGAAAGATGCACTGGCCATCTGGCTCTTTTTGGATTTCTTTCTTTGTTTTTTTTGTTTTGGAAAAAACACATTTTAAATTTACCTTTGTTTCTCCTGAGTCAGAGGCGCTGGCCGGTTAGGTTGAGGTAGGAACTTTGTTTCCCTGAGAACTCCACACTTGGTTGGTTTTTCAGGGAAAGAAAGATGCACTGGCCATCTGGCTCTTTTTGGATTTCTTTCTTTGTTTTTTTTGTTTTGGAAAAAACACATTTTAAATTTACCTTTGTTTCTCCTGAGTCAGAGGCGCTGGCCGGTTAGGTTGAGGTAGGAACTTTGTTTCCCTGAGAACTCCACACTTGGTTGGTTTTTCAGGGAAAGAAAGATGCACTGGCCATCTGGCTCTTTTTGGATTTCTTTCTTTGTTTTTTTTGTTTTGGAAAAAACACATTTTAAATTTACCTTTGTTTCTCCTGAGTCAGAGGCGCTGGCCGGTTAGGTTGAGGTAGGAACTTTGTTTCCCTGAGAACTCCACACTTGGTTGGTTTTTCAGGGAAAGAAAGATGCACTGGCCATCTGGCTCTTTTTGGATTTCTTTCTTTGTTTTTTTTGTTTTGGAAAAAACACATTTTAAATTTACCTTTGTTTCTCCTGAGTCAGAGGCGCTGGCCGGTTAGGTTGAGGTAGGAACTTTGTTTCCCTGAGAACTCCACACTTGGTTGGTTTTTCAGGGAAAGAAAGATGCACTGGCCATCTGGCTCTTTTTGGATTTCTTTCTTTGTTTTTTTTGTTTTGGAAAAAACACATTTTAAATTTACCTTTGTTTCTCCTGAGTCAGAGGCGCTGGCCGGTTAGGTTGAGGTAGGAATTAGGGGTTAGGGTAGGGTTAGGGTTTGGGTTAGGGTTAGGGTTAGGGTTAGGGTTAGGGTTAGGGTTAGGGTAGGGTTAGGGTTAGGGTTAGGGTTAGGGTTAGGGTTAGGGTTAGGGTTAGGGTTAGGGTTAGGGTTAGGGTTTCGGGTTAGGGTGTAGGGTTAGGGTTAGGGTTAGGGGTAGGGATTAGGGTTAGGGTTAGGGTTAGGGTTAGGGTTAGGGTTAGGGTTAGGGATTAGGGTTAGGGTTAGGGTTAGGGTTAGGGTTAGGGTTAGGGTTAGGGTTAGGGTTAGGGTTAGGGTAGGGTTGGGTTAGGGGTTGGGTTTAGGGTTGGGTTAGGGTTAGGGGTTAGGGTTGGGTTAGGTTAGGGGGTGGTTAGCGTTAGGGTTAGTTA
>NC_081197.1:60410103-60415325 GCF_902713425.1 Acipenser ruthenus | reverse complement strand
AACCTATCCCCCACCCACCCCCACCCCCACCCCACCCCCACACCCACCCCCTCCCCCACCCCACCCCTCCCCCTCCCCACCCCTCACCCTCACCCCACCCCAACCCCACCCCCACCCCACCCCTCCCCCACCCCTACCCCCACCCTCCACTACCCTCCCCTACCCCCACCCCCTACCCCTACCCCCACCCCCTACCCCCACCCCCTCCCCACCCCCACCCCACCCCTCCCTACCCCCACCCCTACCCTCCCACCCCACCCCCTCCCCAACCCACCCCCACCCCACCCTAACCCTCCCCAACCTCCCCTCCCACCCTCCCCCTACCCTCACCCTCACCCCAACCCCTACCCCTACCCACCCCTAACCCACCCTCCCCCCTAACCCTCACCCCCACCCCAAACCCTACCCTAACCCTCCCACCCCTACCCCCTACCCCAACCCCTACCCCGACCCCTCACCCTACCCTAACCCTACCCCACCCCTACCCCTCCCCCTCACCCCAACCCCACCCTCACCCTAACCCCACACCCTCCCCACCCCAACCCTCCCCCCCCCTACCCCACCCCCTACCCACCCCTCACCCTACCCTACCCCTAACCCTCCCCCTAACCCTACCCCTACCCTACCCTCACCCACCCCACACCCTACCCCAACCCCACCCCTATCCCTACCTAACCCTAACCCTCCCCCTACCCCCACCCCACACCCTACACCCTCACCCAAACCCCACCCCTCACCCCTACCCCTAACCCCTAACCCTACCCCTAACCCTACCCCCTAACCCTAACCCTACCCTCACCCTAACCCTCACCCTAACCCTACCCCTAACCCTACCCCCTAACCCTACCCCTAACCCTAACCCACCCTCCAACCCTACCCCACCCCTACCCCTACCCTCCCACCCCCACCCCTACCCCTACCCCTAACCCTCACCCTACCCCTAACCCTAACCCTAACCCTAACCCTACCCTAACCCTAACCCTACCCCTAACCCCCTAACCCTAACCCTAACCCTAACCCTACCCTCACCCCCCTAACCCTAACCTAACCCTAACCCTAACCCTAACCCTAACCCTAACCCTACCCCAACCCCTAACCCTAACCCAACCCTAACCCTAACCCCAACCCTAACCCTAACCCAACCCTAACCCAACCCTAACCCTAACCCTAACCCTAACCCTAACCCTAACCCTAACCCTAACCCTAACCCTACCCAACCCTAACCCCTAACCCCAAACCCTAACCCCTAACCCTAACCCTAACCCTACCTACCCTAACCCTAACCCTAACCCTAACCCTAACCCTAACCTAACCCTGACCCTGACCCTGACCCTGACCCTGACCCTGACCCTGACCCTGACCCTGACCCAACCCAACCCTAACCCAACCCTAACCCTAACCCAACCCTAACCCTAACCTACCCTAACCCTAACCCTAACCCTAACCTAACCCTAACCCTAACCCTAACCCTAACCCTAAACCCTAACCCTAACCCTAACCTAACCCTAACCCTAACCCTAACCCTAAACCCTAACCCTAACCCTAACCCTAACCCTAACCCTAACCCTAACCCTAAACCCTAACCCTAACCCTAACCCTAACCTAACCCTAACCCTAACCCTAACCCTAACCCTAACCCTAACCCTAACCCTAAACCCTAACCCTAACCCTAACCCTAACCCTAACCCTAACCCTAACCCTAACCCTAACCCTAACCCTAACCCTAACCCTAACCCTAACCCTAACCCTAACCCTAACCCTAACCCTAACCCTAACCCTAACCCTAACCCTAACCCTAACCCTAATCCCTAACCCTAACCCTAACCCTAACCCTAACCCTAACCCTAACCCTAACCCTAACCCTAACCCTAATCCCTAACCCTAACCCTAACCCTAACCCTAACCCTAACCCTAATCCCTAACCCTAATCCCTAACCCTAACCCTAACCCTAACCCTAACCCTAACCCTAACCCTAACCCTAACCCTAACCCTAACCCCTAACCCTAACCCTAATCCTTCCTTCCTTCCTTCCTCCCTAACCCTAACCCTAACCCTAACCCTAACCCTAACCCTAACCCTAACCCTAACCCTAACCCTAACCCTAACCCTAACCCTAACCTAACCCTAACCCTAACCCTAACCCTAACCCTAACCCTAACCCTAACCCTAACCCTAACACCTGATGAAGCCTAATGAAGAGGCGAAACGTTGTGTACACCTAGAAGAATTAGAAATTGAGGAAACCAACAGAGACCAAGGCAAGAGATCCAGCAGGACAGGATTCTCTACCATCTCCTGGCTACCCCAACCATAGATTAAATAGGAATTTAGGACTAAACTCATTTTCTTTTTCAGCAAATAACCTTTTTTTTCCTTTACAGCAGCTAACCAGAAAAACATTTCTCTCTTTTTAGGATATCTTGCAAAAAAAACTAACCCCTTCCTTTCCCAGCTCTTAAATACTGCCGTACCAACTCAGCACTCCGGAAGGGTAAGTATTGATTGTGTTTGTAGTGGAAACCTAACGGTGCCAACATAAGCTACAAACCGATCACTTGCCCACCTCCCATCCCACCTACACAGCACTTCGGAAAGGTAAGTATATATTGTTTTTTGTAGTGGAAACCTAACGGTGCCAACAGAAGCTACAAATCAATAATTCTCTCATTTGTCACACCCACATACACTCCAGGAACACTACAACACATCACCCTAACCACTCTTTCCTTTCAGCATGATGGAATCCTCCATACACCCAGTAAAGACCTTCTACAGAATGATCCAAACAATCCACCATTTGGACAACGTTAATGAAGCTATCATTAACAACAAAGTACCACCAGGAATGCTGAAACAAACCCACCACTTACAATTCTACATCAAACCAGCCCTGCCAACTCCAGCCACGGCAGAACTCTTAGCAGCCAATGCTAAAAATTGGATGCACACAAATCTTCAAATCCTGCAAATACATTACGAAGATACACTCTCCAGAATACAAACAGACCTGCACAAAATACCAACCAGGAACTGGCAGGAACCATTTCAGAAGGCAAAAACTTGGGCCTACAGGAATTTTAGGAAGAAGATCAAGCAGACAACCTTCCAGACAGCCTTTCTAATAGCACAAGAAAATCTGGAGCCACTGCAAGCAACCCAGCAACCCCAGCCGAGCCTCAGCAACAACTCCTTCGCAGTGCTGGCAGACAATGAACCTCTGCCCCAGAGACCTCTACCCAAGAGGCCCAACAAACCACACACCAGCAATGTGGCCACCTACATTTCAGAGGACATAACCAGGATCTCAACCAACCAATCGCAACCAAACAACAACACCAGACAGAGGAGCACCTTAGACCAACCAACAGAAACAGATGAAGACTGGCTGAACGTCAAAGCCCTTACATATGCTGCCCAGCTCAACACACCTACTGGACCCTCTGAACCAACCTCCGACTCCAACCAGACTCCTACTCCCAACCCTAACCCTAACCCTAACCCTAACCCTAACCCTAACCCTAACCCTAACCCTGACCCTAACCCCAACCCCAACCCCAACCCTAACCCTAACCCTAACCCTAACCCTAACCCTAATCCTAAACCTAACCCTAACCCCAACCCCAAATCTAACCGCAACCCTAACCGCACGTCCATCCCCAACCCCTACCCCCGCTGCACCCCCACCTCTAACCCTAACCCACACCACACCCCGACCCAGAGACTACCAGAGAACCGACGACTCAGCAACAGTCCAGCAACACTGCCCAGGAGAACCTACCAGGTTCACAGACACATCAACACGGACAAAAAGAACATAGACTGGAGCCTGCAAACTAACAAGAACATTCTCATCATTGGGGACTCCAATCTCCACAGAATCCCGGACCACACCCAGAGCCAAATACAGATTGAAAGCTACCCCGGAGCAAAATTCCTACATGCAGCCAACCTTCTGGACAAAGCCAAAACAGATAGAGGAGTGACCAAAGTGATCCTATCATTCGGAATCAACAACAAGGACCAGAAAGTCAAAGAGACAGCTATCAAAAACCTACAAAGGATGTACAGGTCAGCAAAGACAACCTTCCCAACTGCAGAAATCAAAGTGCCACTGGTGAACTTCTCACGAGCACTAGACATGCAGGCCCAACGAAACTTGGAAGAACTAAACGGATTCATCTCAGCCAACCTACCACACATACCGCTATTACCAACTGAGAAATTTCAAGCTGGCGGAGACAACATCCACTGGACAACCAACACAGCCAAAGATATGCTCCAGCACTGGTGCCAGCATTTAAACTAGGAGACCCCACAAGCCCAAATATCTCCAGGGAGGGGGCATCCAACATAGTCAATCTATGTAAATACTTCACACCAACAGAGAGTCAAAACAGCCTTTTGAGCAAAGGCCTCTCCTTCATACCCACACCGCAAACTGAAGCAAAACAGAAGCAGACACTGCGAGCAGAAACACAAGACTACCATAGGAGGCTAAAAATCGCAACCTTCTTTGAAGAGGAAGGAGACTCAAATCACATACCCTTCCTACCCAAATCCAACTGGGAACCAAATAACAACCAAGTTCCACAGGAAATCACAGAGATTATTCTTGAAGATCTAAAAACAATACACAGCCTGAACCCAGGTAACTACAGAACAGAAGACAACCTAACAGCACCAGAAAGGATTGCACTTAAGGAATTACAAAAACATACCGACATCATTTTCAAACCAGCAGACAAGGGAAGTTCAATAGTAATAATGGATAGAGAAGACTACATCTTTGAAGCCAACAGACAACTAAATAATCAAGAACACTACAGGAAATTAGACGCACCAATTTATCTTGATTCTGCTCAGGAAATTAACACAATAATACAAACACTAACAGACCACAAAATAATTAGTAGAAAACAGGCACACTATCTCAAGGGGGCAGACACACCCAGAGCACGCATTTTTTACATGCTACCAAAAATACACAAATCACCAGACACATGGACTATCCCACACACCATACCACCAGGCAGACCGATAGTATCGGATTGCAACAGTGAATCATATAGAATTGCAGAATACATAGACCACTTTTTAAACCCCCTATCCACCAAACACACTAGCTACCTTAAAGACACATATGACTTCATAGACAAAATTAAAACACTCAAACTACCAGAAACAGCTTTTCTCTTCACAATAGATATAGACAGCTTGTACA